>NW_028121808.1:0-33970 GCF_965194805.1 Balaenoptera borealis | reverse complement strand
CCAGAACAAGTCACACTGAGTAGCTCTGGAAAGGAAAGATGGGTGCCTGGGAAACGGGAGAGGGAAGACACTTTATCAAATACTCCTTTCTATATTTTTAATTTTGTACCATGTATTGTCAGTTTAAGAAATGAGAATAAACAAAACAAAAACTTACAAGGAAGAGTGTGGCAATAAAGGTTTAATGGCTTTGGTGAGTTCAATAGGAGTAAAACATATGTTAGGCCATAGAAATGTTCTAGCTTACAGAAAGGAAGATGATAAATCCTCTGTCACCATCTGAAGCACAACATGCTTAGTTCAAAGGGACATGCTTAAAAACAGGATGTCAACAAATAGACCCAGAAGCTGTCAACTTAGGAAAGGGGAGTAGAAAGGATGACCTGTGAGAAATGGTTCAAAGAGTGAAGACCTGAGGGAAAATACTTCAGGGAAGGAAGTGGGGACCTGAGAGGTAGAAGATTAGGTCTCTTTTGTGCCTTCAGAGAACAGACCTGGAAGCAGAGCCAGGAAATCTAGTACAGGCAGATTTTGGATCTTTTTAAGTTTTAAAACCTTTGCCAGCTGGAGCCTTAGACAAATGGAACAAGTTGCCAATGAGCGGCAAGTGAGTGGTGGAGCTGTTGAAGCAGAGGCTGGAGCACCCTGTGGAGCAGAGGCAGCGGAAGTGTTGACGGTCCCTTCCGAGAACGAGTCTGAGAACCTCTGGCACTTCCAGAGGACATGGTATGCACCGCTGGGTGTAAAGCACACACGTTTACATCTGATTAAATGAGGGAGGAGCCTTGGTGTGTGTGTTTCTGCTTCTAGTTTCAATCTTTCTGATTAAGTTCATTCCTGGCTATAAAACGGTAAACATTTAAAAATAGAAAATAGTCTAAAAATAAATTCTTTCTCAACAAAATGTATCTAGTTAGCCCTCTAGGATGGTGAAAATCAAAAGGACAGACGCCAACAAGTGTTTTCAAGGATGTGGAGAAGTGGGAACCTTCATACATTGCTGCTAGGAATGCAAAATGGTAACAATACTTTGCATAACAGTCTGGTAGTTCCCCAAATGGTTAAATATAGAGTTAACTGTATTATCCAGAGTATATCCATTCATCGGCATATGCCCAAAAGAAATGTAAAATACGTCCACACAAAAACTTGTACATGGCTGTTCACAGCAGCTTTGTTAATAGTAGCCAAGCAGTGGAAGAAATGCAAATGTCCAGTAACTGATGAATAGATAAGTGAAATATGTGCATTCATACAGTGGAATATGATTTGGCCATAAAAAGGAATGAATACATGCTACAGTGTAGATGAACTCTGAAAATATTAAGTGAAAGAAGCCAGTCACAAAAGATCACATGTTGTATGATTCCATTTACATGAAATGTCCAGAATAATGAAATCTATAGAGACAGAAAGCAGATTAGTAACCACAGCCGGGGCAGGGGCTGGGGCAGGGGTGGGAGATTGGGAGAAATGAGTGACTGCTAATGTACATAGGGTGCTTATGGTAGGTGTTGAAAATGTCTTAAAATTAAATTAGGGTGATGGTTGCACAGCTCGGTGAATACACTGAAACATACTTAACTGTACGCTTTAAATAGGTGACTTTTATGGTATGTTAAGGATCTCAAGAAAGTTATAACAATGTGTTTATTCATGTACGCAAACTAAAATACATGTCGATTATGAAGCCTTATTTGGAGAAAAAAGCTTCTCGGGCTCTCTGTTCTTACATCTTCTGGTCATCTGGTCATCGTAGTGCAGATCCGCCAGTACTAAGAGACCTGGAATGATTCCTAGAGTTTATAACCACACTGAATAAGCCTACATGGATTCTGCTGCATGCCAACCTGTGGAATGATACAAGAGGAAGTTTAGCTTGAGGCTAGTGGTCAAACGGGTTCGCCTATTCACTGAAGATTACCGAAGGATGAGCACCAGCAAAGAATGGCAACCTCCATTTTCTTTCCTAGAAACTCACTTGTCATCACAAAGGCAATTGTGCCGTGAAGAGAACATGTGCAACTACAGTGTTTCTCAGGGAGAATTGAGCCCGCATCTCTCTACATCCCAATGAGGAAAACAAAGTTTCCCTTCAAGCCTTATTTTCAACAGTGCCTGCAGAGCACTGACCCTGCTGTTTCTTTCGCTATTTTGTATTTCCAAGGTGATTTAGAAGGGAGATCCTTGTGTTGTTTCAACTTACCACATTCTAGAGGTTTAAGAAAAGAAGCCCTTCATCTCCCATGACTCACTATCGAGCTGTTCCCAAAGCTGCACTGTTCCCAACTCCTCAAACACACAGGCCTTCCTCCTTGTACATTTCTCATCCTAGTGCAGATCCGCCAGTACTAAGAGACCTGGAATGCTTCCTAGAGCTCAAGAACCACACTGAATAAGGCTACATGGATTCTACTGCATGCCAACTGGTGGCATGGTACAAGAGGCACGTTAGCTTGAAGCTAGAGTTAAATGGGCTCGCCAATTCACTGAAGTTTACTGAAGGATGAGCACCTACCAAAGATTTTCAACCTCCAAGTTTCTTTCCTAGAAACTCACTTGTCATCACAGAGGCAATTGTGCTAAGAACAGAACATGTGCCGCTAAAGTGTTTCTCAGGGAGGATTCAGCCCGCAACTCTCTATATCCCAATGAGGAAAATAAAGTTTCCCTTCAAGCCTTATTTACAAAAGGGCCCGCAGAGCATTGACCCTGCTGTTTCATTCTCTATTTTGTACCACCAAGGTGCTTTAGAAGGGAGATACTTGAGTTGTTTCAAGTTACCACATTCTACAGGTTTAAAACAAATAGCCCTTCACCTCCCATGCCTCGGCATCTAGCTGTTCCCAACGCTACACTGCTCTCAACTCCCCAGACACACAGGCCATCCTTATTTTACTTTTCTCATCATAGTACAGATCCGCCAGTACTAAGAGACCTGGAATGATTCCTAGAGTTTATAACCACACTGAATAAGCCTACATGGATTCTGCTGCATGCCAACCTGTGGAATGATACAAGAGGAAGTTTAGCTTGAGGCTAGTGGTCAAACGGGTTCGCCTATTCACTGAAGATTACCGAAGGATGAGCACCAGCAAAGAATGGCAACCTCCAAGTTTCTTTCCTAGAAACTCACTTGTCATCACAAAGGCAATTGTGCCGTGAAGAGAACATGTGCAGGTACAGTGTTTCTCAGGGAGAATTGAGCATGCAACTCTCTAAATCCCAATGAGGAGAATAAAGTTTCCCTTCAATCCTTATTTTCAAAAGGGTCCGCAGAGATTGGACCCTGCTCTTTCTTTCTGTACTTTGTAACTCAAGGGTGCTTTAGAAGGGAGATACTTCAGTTGTTTCAACTTGCCACAATCTAGAGGTTTACCCAAAGAAGCCCTTCACTACCCCTGACTCGGCATCTAGCTGTTCCCAACTCGGCATTGCTCACAAAGGCCCAAACATCCAGGCCGTCTTTCTTCTAATTTTCTCATCCTAGTGCAGACCCGGCACTTCTAAGAGACCTGGAATGCTTCCTAGAGCTCAAGAACCACACTGAAAAACGCTACATGGATTCTGCTGCATGCCAACCTGTGGCATGATACAAAACAACATTAGCTTGAGGCTAGTCGTCAGATGCGTTCACCAATTCACTGAAGATTACTGAAGGACGAGCACGTACCAAAGAATTGCACCCTCCAACTTTCTTTGCTAGGAACACACATGACATCGGAAAGGCAATTGTGCTATGAAGAGAACATGTGCAACTACAGTGTTTCTCAGGGAGAATTGAGCCCGCATCTCTCTACATCCCAATGAGGAAAACAAAGTTTCCCTTCAAGCCTTATTTTCAACAGTGCCTGCAGAGCACTGACCCTGCTGTTTCTTTCTCTAATTTGTATTTCCAAGGTGATTTAGAAGGGAGATCCTTGTGTTGTTTCAACTTACCACATTCTAGAGGTTTAAGAAAAGAAGCCCTTCATCACCCGTGACTCACTATCTAGCTGTTCCCAAAGCTGCACTGTTCACACCTCCCCAAACACGCAGGCCGTCCTCCTTGTACATTTCTCATCCTAGTGCAGATCCGCCAGTACTAAGAGACCTGGAATGCTTCCTAGAGCTCAGGAAGCACACTGAATAAGGCTACATGGATTCTGCTGCATGCCAACCAGTGGCATGATACAAGAGGCACGTTAGCTTGAGGCTAGAGTTAAATGGGCTCGCCAATTCACTGAAGTTTACAGAAGGGTGAGCACCTACCAAAGATTTTCAGCCTCCAAGTTTCTTTCCTAGAAACTCACTTGTCATCCCAAAGGCAATTGTGCTAAGAGCAGAACATGTGCCGCTAAAGTGTTTCTCAGGGAGGATTCAGCCCTCAACTCTCTATATCCCAATGAAGAAAATAAAGTTTCCCTTCAAGCCTTATTTACAAAAGGGTCCACAGAGCATTGACCCTGCTTTTTCTTTCTCTATTTTGTACCTCCAAGGTGCTTTAGAAGGGAGATCCTTGAGTTGTTTCAAGTTACCACATTCTAGAGGTTTAACAAAAGAAGCCCTTCACCTCCCATGACTCGGCAACTAGCTGTTCCCAACACTGCACTGCTCATAACATCCAAAACACACAGGCAGTCCTTCTTGTACGTGTCTCATCCTAGAGCAGTTCCGCCAGTATTAAGAGTCCTGGACTGCTTCCTGGAGCTCAGGAACCAACCTGAATAAGGTTACATGGATTCTGCTGCATGCCAACCTGTGGCATGATACAAGAGGAACGTTAGCTTGAGGATACTGTTCAAATGGGGTCGCCAATTCACTGAAGAGTACCGAAGGACGGGCCCCTACCAAAGAATGGCAACTTCCATGTTTCTTTCCTAGGAACTGACTTGTCATCACAAAGGCAATTGTGCTATGAAGAGAACATGTGCAACTACGGGATATGTCAGGGAAAATTGAGCCCACAACTCTCTAAAGACCAATGAAGAAAATAAAGTTTCCCTTCAAGCCTTATTTACAAAAGGGCCCGCAGAGCATTGACCCTGCTGTTTCATTCTCTATTTTGTTCCACCAAGGTCCTTTAGAAGGGAGATACTTGAGTTGTTTCAAGTTACCCCATTCTACAGGTTTAATAAAAATAGCCCTTCACCTCCCATGACTTGGCATCTAGTTGTTCCCAACGCTACACTGCTCTCAACTCCCCAGACACACAGGCCATCCTGATTTTACTTTGCTCATCATAGTGCAGATTCGCCAGTACTAAGAGACCTGGAATGATTCCTAGAGTTTATAACCACACTGAATAAGCCTACATGGATTCTGCTGCATGCCAACCTGTGGAATGATACAAGAGGAAGTTTAGCTTGAGGCTAGTGGTCAAACGGGTTCGCCTATTCACTGAAGATTACCGAAGGATGAACACCAGCAAAGAATGGCAACCTCCAAGTTTCTTTCCTAGAAACTCACTTGTCATCACAAAGGCAATTGTGCCGTGAAGAGAACATGTGCAGCTACAGTGTTTCTCAGGGAGAATTGAGCATGCAACTCTCTAAATCCCAATGAGGAGAATAAAGTTTCCCTTCAATCCTTATTTTCAAAAGGGTCCGCAGAGATTGGACCCTGCTCTTTCTTTCTGTACTTTGTAACTCAAGGGTGCTTTAGAAGGGAGATACTTCAGTTGTTTCAACTTGCCACAATCTAGAGGTTTACCCAAAGAAGCCCTTCACTACCCCTGACTCGGCATCTAGCTGTTCCCAACTCTGCATTACTCACAAAGGCCCAAACATCCAGGCCGTCTTTCTTCTAACTTTCTCATCCTAGTGCAGACCCGGCACTTCTAAGAGACCTGGAATGCTTCCTAGAGCTCAAGAACCACACTGAAAAACGCTACATGGATTCTGCTGCATGCCAACCTGTGGCATGATACAAAACAACATTAGCTTGAGGCTAGTCGTCAGATGCGTTCAGCAATTCACTGAAGATTACTGAAGGACGAGCACGTACCAAAGAATTGCACCCTCCAACTTTCTTTGCTAGGAACACACATGACATCGGAAAGGCAATTGTGCTATGAAGAGAACATGTGCAACTACAGTGTTTCTCAGGGAGAATTGAGCCCGCATCTCTCTACATCCCAATGAGGAAAACAAAGTTTCCCTTCAAGCCTTATTTTCAACAGTGCCTGCAGAGCACTGACCCTGCTGTTTCTTTCGCTATTTTGTATTTCCAAGGTGATTTAGAAGGGAGATCCTTGTGTTGTTTCAACTTACCACATTCTAGAGGTTTAAGAAAAGAAGCCCTTCATCTCCCATGACTCACTATCGAGCTGTTCCCAAAGCTGCACTGTTCCCAACTCCCCAAACACGCAGGCCTTCCTCCTTGTAAATTTCTCATCCTAGTGCAGATCCGCCAGTACTAAGAGACCTGGAATGCTTCCTAGAGCTCAAGAACCACACTGAATAAGGCTACATGGATTCTACTGCATGCCAACTGATGGCATGGTACAAGAGGCACGTTAGCTTATGGCTAGAGTTAAATGGGCTCGCTAATTCACTGAAGTTTACTGAAGGATGAGCACCTACCAAAGATTTTCAACCTCCAAGTTTCTTTCCTAGAAACTCACTTGTCATCACAGAGGCAATTGTGCTAAGAACAGAACATGTGCCGCTAAAGTGTTTCTCAGGGAGGATTCAGCCCGCAACCCTCTATATCCCAATGAGGAAAATAAAGTTTCCCTTCAAGCCTTATTTACAAAAGGGCCCGCAGAGCATTGACCCTGCTGTTTCATTCTCTATTTTGTACCACCAAGGTGCTTTAGAAGGGAGATACTTGAGTTGTTTCAAGTTACCACATTCTACAGGTTTAATAAAAATAGCCCTTCACCTCTCATGACTCGGCATCTAGCTGTTCCCAACGCTACACTGCTCTCAACTCCCCAGACACACAGGCCATCCTTATTTTACTTTTCTCATCATAGTACAGATCCGCCAGTACTAAGAGACCTGGAATGATTCCTAGAGTTTATAACCACACTGAATAAGCCTACATGGATTCTGCTGCATGCCAACCTGTGGAATGATACAAGAGGAACTTTAGCTTGAGGCTAGTGGTCAAACGGGTTCGCCTATTCACTGAAGATTACCGAAGGATGAGCACCAGCAAAGAATGGAAACCTCCAAGTTTCTTCCCTAGAAACTCACTTGTCATCACAAAGGCAATTGTGCCGTGAAGGGAACATGTGCAGGTACAGTGTTTCTCAGGGAGAATTGAGCATGCAAATCTCTAAATCCCAATGAGGAAAATAAAGTTTCCCTTCACGCCTTATTTTCAAAAGGGTCCGCAGAGACTGGACCCTGCTATTGCTTTCTGTACTTTGTAACTCCAGGGTGCTTTAGAAGGGAGATACTTCAGTTGTTTCAACTTGCCACAATCTAGAGGTTTACCCAAAGAAACCCTTCACTACCCCTGATTCGTCATCTAGCTGTTCCCAACTCGGCATTGCTCACAATGGCCCAAACACCCAGGCCATCTTTCTTTTAATTTCTCATCCTAGTGCAGTCCCGGCCCTTCTAAGAGACCTGGAATGCTTCCTAGAGCTCAAGAACCACACTGAATAATGCGACATGGATTCTGCTGCATGCCAACGTGTGGTATGATACAAAAAAACGTTAGCTTGAGGCTAGTCGTCAAATGCGTTCACTAATTCACTGAAGATTACTGAAGGACGAGCACCTACCAAAGAATGGCACCTTCCAATTTCCTTGCTTAGAAACTCACTTGTCATTCCAAAGGCAATTGTGCTATGAAGAGAACATGTGCAACTACAGGGTATGTCAGGGAAATTGAGCCCGCAACTCTCTAAAAACCATGAAGAAAATAAAGTTTCCCTTCAAGCCTTATTTACAAAAGGGCCCACAGAGCATTGACCCTGCTGTTTCTTTCTCTATTTTGAACCAACAAGGTGCTTTAGAAGGGAGATACTTGAGTTGTTTCAAGTTACCACATTCTACAGGTTTAAAACAAATAGCCCTTCACCTCCCATGCCTCGGCATCTAGCTGTTCCCAACGCTACATTGCTCACAACTCCCCAGACACACAGGCCGTCCTTCTTGTACTTTTCTCATCATAGTGCAGATCCGCCAGTACTAAGAGACCTGGAATGCTTCCTAGAGCTCAGGAAGCACACTGAATAAGGCTACATGGATTCTGCTGCATGCCAACCGGTGGCATGATACAAGAGGCACGTTAGCTTGAGGCTAGAGTTAAATGGGCTCGCCAATTCACTGAAGTTTACTGAAGGGTGAGCACCTACCAAAGATTTTCAACCTCCAAGTTTCTTTCCTAGAAACTCACTTGTCATCACAAAGGCAATTGTGCTAAGAACAGAACATGTGCCGCTAAAGTGTTTCTCAGGGAGGATTCAGCCCTCAACTCTCTATATCCCAATGAAGAAAATAAAGTTTCCCTTCAAGCCTTATTTACAAAAAGGTCCACAGAGCATTGACCCTGCTTTTTCTTTCTCTATTTCGTACCTCCAAGGTGCTTTAGAAGGGAGATCCTTGAGTTGTTTCAAGTTACCACATTCTAGAGGTTTAACAAAAGAAGCCCTTCACCTCCCATGACTCGGCAACTAGCTGTTCCCAACACTGCACTGCTCATAACATCCAAAACACACAGGCAGTCCTTCTTGTACGTGTCTCATCCTAGAGCAGTTCTGCCAGTATTAAGAGTCCTGGACTGCTTCCTGGAGCTCAAGAACCAACCTGAATAAGGTTACATGGATTCTGCTGCATGCCAACCTGTGGCATGATACAAGAGGAACGTTAGCTTGAGGATACTGTTCAAATGGGGTCGCCAATTCACTGAAGAGTACCGAAGGATGGGCCCCTACCAAAGAATGGCAACTTCCAAGTTTCTTTCCTAGGAACTGACTTGTCATCACAAAGGCAATTGTGCTATGAAGAGAACATGTGCAACTACGGGGTATGTCAGGGAAAATTGAGCCCACAACTCTCTAAAGACCAATGAATAAAATAAAGTTTCCCTTCAAGCCTTATTTACAAAAGGGCCCGCAGAGCATTGACCCTGCTGTTTCATTCTCTATTTTGTTCCACCTAGGTCCTTTAGAAGGGAGATACTTGAGTTGTTTCAAGTTACCCCATTCTACAGGTTTAATAAAAATAGCCCTTCACCTCCCATGACTCGGCATCTAGCTGTTCCCAACGCTACACTGCTCTCAACTCCCCAGACACACAGGCCATCCTGATTTTACTTTGCTCATCATAGTGCAGATTCGCCAGTACTAAGAGACCTGGAATGATTCCTAGAGTTTATAACCACACTGAATAAGCCTACATGGATTCTGCTGCATGTCAACCTGTGGAATGATACAAGAGGAACTTTAGCTTGAGGCTAGTGGTCAAACGGGTTCGCCTATTCACTGAAGATTACCGAAGGATGAGCACCAGCAAAGAATGGCAACCTCCATTTTCTTTCCTAGAAACTCACTTGTCATCACAAAGGCAATTGTGCCGTGAAGAGAACATGTGCAGCTACAGTGTTTCTCAGGGAGAATTGAGCATGCAACTCTCTAAATCCCAATGGGGAAAATAAAGTTTCCCTTCAATCCTTATTTTCAAAAGGGTCCGCAGAGATTGGACCCTGCTATTTCTTTCTGTACTTTGTAACTCAAGGGTGCTTTAGAAGGGAGATACTTCAGTTGTTTCAACTTGCCACAATCTAGAGATTTACCCAAAGAAGCCCTTCACTACCCCTGACTCGGCATCTAGCTGTTCCCAACTCTGCATTGCTCACAAAGGCCCAAACATCCAGGCCGTCTTTCTTCTAATTTTCTCATCCTAGTGCAGACCCGGCACTTCTAAGAGACCTGGAATGCTTCCTAGAGCTCAAGAACCACACTGAAAAACGCTACATGGATTCTGCTGCATGCCAACCTGTGGCATGATACAAAACACCGTTAGCTTGAGGCTAGTCGTCAGATGCGTTCACCAATTCACTGAAGATTACTGAAGGACGAGCACCTACCAAAGAATGGCACCTTCCAATTTCCTTGCTTAGAAACTCACTTGTCATCACAAAGGCAATTGTGGTATGAAGAGAACATGTGCAACTACAGGGTATGTCAGGGAAATTGAGCCCGCAACTCTCTAAAAACCATGAAGAAAATAAAGTTTCCCTTCAAGCCTTATTTACAAAAGAGCCCACAGAGAATTAACCCTGCTGTTTCTTTCTCTATTTCGTACCACCAAGGTGCCTTAGAAGGGAGGTACCTGAGTTGTTTCAAGTTACCACATTCTAGAGGTTTAACAAAAGAAGCCCTTCACCTCCCATGACTCGGCAACTACCTTTTCCCAACACTGCACGGCTCATAACATCCAAAACACACAGGCAGTCCTTCTTGTATGTGTCTCATCCCAGTGGAGACCCGCCAGTATTAAGAGTCCTGGAATGGTTCCTGGAGCTCAGGAACCAACTTGAATAAAGCTACATGGATTCTGCTGCATGCCAACCTGTGGCATGATACAAAACAACGTTAGCTTGATGCTAGTGGTCAAACGGGTTAGCCAATTCACTGAAGATTACTGAAAGACGAGCATGTACCAAAGAACTGCACCCTCCAACTTTCTTTGCTAGGAACACACATGACATCGGAAAGGCAATTGTGCTATGAAGAGAACATGTGCAACTACAGTGTTTCTCAGGGAGAATTGAGCCCGCATCTCTCTACATCCCAATGAGGAAAACAAAGTTTCCCTTCAAGCCTTATTTTCAACAGTGCCTGCAGAGCACTGACCCTGCTGTTTCTTTCTCTAATTTGTATTTCCAAGGTGATTTAGAAGGGAGATCCTTGAGTTGTTTCAACTTACCACATGCTGGAGGTTTAAGAAAAGAAGCCCTTCATCTCCCATGACTCACTATCTAGCTGTTCCCAAAGCTGCACTGTTCACACCTCCCCAAACACGCAGGCCTTCCTCCTTGTACATTTCTCATCCTAGTGCAGATCCGCCAGTACTAAGAGACCTGGAATGATTCCTAGAGCTCAGGAAGCACACTGAATAAGGCTACATGGATTCTGCTGCATGCCAACCGGTGGCATGATACAAGAGGCACGTTAGCTTGAGGCTAGAGTTAAATGGGCTCGCCAATTCACTGAAGTTTACTGAAGGGTGAGCACCTACCAAAGATTTTCAAACTCCAAGTTTCTTTCTTAGAAACTCACTTGTCATCACAAAGGCAATTGTGCTAAGAACAGAACATGTGCCGCTAAAGTGTTTCTCAGGGAGGATTCAGCCCTCAACTCTCTATATCTCAATGAAGAAAATAAAGTTTCCCTTCAAGCCGTATTTACAAAAGGGCCCACAGAGCATTGACCCTGCTTTTTCTTTCTCTATTGCGTACCTCCAAGGTGCTTTAGAAGGGAGATCCTTGAATTGTTTCAAGTTACCACATTCTAGAGGTTTAACAAAAGAAGCCCTTCACCTCCCATGACTCGGCAACTAGCTGTTCCCAACACTGCACTGCTCATAACATCCAAAACACACAGGCAGTCCTTCTTGTACGTGTCTCATCCTAGAGCAGTTCCGCCAGTATTAAGAGTCCTGGACTGCTTCCTGGAGCTCAGGAACCAACCTGAATAAGGTTACATGGATTCTGCTGCATGCCAACCTGTGGCATGATACAAGAGGAACGTTAGCTTGAGGATACTGTTCAAATGGGGTCGCCAATTCACTGAAGAGTACCGAAGGACGGGCCCCTACCAAAGAATGGCAACTTCCAAGTTTCTTTCCTAGGAACTGACTTGTCATCACAAAGGCAATTGTGCTATGAAGAGAACATGTGCAACTACGGGGTATGTCAGGGAAAATTGAGCCCGCAACTCTCTAAAGACCAATGAATAAAATAAAGTTTCCCTTCAAGCCTTATTTACAAAAGGGCCCGCAGAGCATTGACCCTGCTGTTTCATTCTCTATTTTGTTCCACCAAGGTGCTTTAGAAGGGAGATACTTGAGTTGTTTCAAGTTACCACACTCTACAGGTTTAATAAAAATAGCCCTTCACCTCTCATGACTCGGCATCTAGCTGTTCCCAACGCTACACTGCTCTCAACTCGCCAGACACACAGGCCATCCTGATTTTACTTTGCTCATCATAGTGCAGATTCGCCAGTACTAAGAGACCTGGAATGATTCCTAGAGTTTATAACCACACTGAATAAGGCTACATGGATTCTGCTGCATGCCAACCTGTGGAATGATACAAGAGGAACTTTAGCTTGAGGCTAGTGGTCAAACGGGTTCGCCTATTCACTGAAGATTACCGAAGGATGAGCACCAGCAAAGAATGGCAACCTCCAAGTTTCTTCCCTAGAAACTCACTTGTCATCACAAAGGCCATTGTGCCGTGAAGAGAACATGTGCAGCTACAGTGTTTCTGAGGGAGAATTGAGCATGCAACTCTCTAAATCCCAATGAGGAAAATAAAGTTTCCCTTCACGCCTTATTTTCAAAAGAGTCCGCAGAGACTGGACACTGCTATTTCTTTCTGTACTTTGTAACTCCAGGGTGCTTTAGAAGGGAGATACTTCAGTTGTTTCAACTTGCCACAATCTAGAGGTTTACCCAAAGAAGCCCTTCACTACCCCTGACTCGGCATCTAGCTGTTCCCAACTCTGCATTGCTCACAAAGGCCCAAACATCCAGGCCGTCTTTCTTCTAATTTTCTCATCCTAGTGCAGACCCGGCACTTCTAAGAGACCTGGAATGCTTCCTAAAGCTCAAGAACCACACTGAAAAACGCTACATGGATTCTGCTGCATGCCAACCTGTGGCATGATACAAAACAACATTAGCTTGAGGCTAGTCGTCAAATGCGTTCACCAATTCACTGAAGATTACTGAAGGACGAGCACCTACCAAAGAATGGCAACTTCCAACTATCTTTCCTAGAAACTCACTTGTCATCACAAAGGCAATTGTGCTATGAAGAGAATATGTGCAACTACAGGGTATGTCAGGGAAAACTGAGCCCGCAACTCTCTAAAAACCAATGAAGAAAATAAAGTTTCCCTTCAAGCCTTATTTACAAAAGGGCCCACAGAGCATTGACCCTGCTGTTTCTTTCTCTATTTTGAACCAACAAGGTGCTTTAGAAGGGAGATACTTGAGTTGTTTCAAGTTACCACATTCTACAGGTTTAAAACAAATAGCCCTTCACCTCCCATGCCTCGGCATCTAGCTGTTCCCAACGCTACATTGCTCACAACTCCCCAGACACACAGGCCGTCCTTCTTGTACTTTTCTCATCGTAGTGCAGATCCGCCAGTACTAAGAGACCTGGAATGCTTCCTAGAGCTCAGGAAGCACACTGAATAAGGCTACATGGATTCTGCTGCATGCCAACCGGTGGCATGATACAAGAGGCACGTTAGCTTGAGGCTAGAGTTAAATGGGCTCGCCAATTCACTGAAGTTTACTGAAGGGTGAGCACCTACCAAAGATTTTCAACCTCCAAGTTTCTTTCCTAGAAACTCACTTGTCATCACAAAGGCAATTGTGCTAAGAACAGAACATGTGCCGCTAAAGTGTTTCTCCGGGAGGATTCAGCCCTCAACTCTCTATATCCCAATGAAGAAAATAAAGTTTCCCTTCAAGCCTTATTTACAAAAAGGTCCACAGAGCATTGACCCTGCTTTTTCTTTCTCTATTTCGTACCTCCAAGGTGCTTTAGAAGGGAGATCCTTGAGTTGTTTCAAGTTACCACATTCTAGAGGTTTAACAAAAGAAGCCCTTCACCTCCCATGACTCGGCAACTAGCTGTTCCCAACACTGCACTGCTCATAACATCCAAAACACACAGGCAGTCCTTCTTGTACGTGTCTCATCCTAGAGCAGTTCCGCCAGTATTAAGAGTCCTGGACTGCTTCCTGGAGCTCAGGAACCAACCTGAATAAGGTTACATGGATTCTGCTGCATGCCAACCTGTGGCATGATACAAGAGGAACGTTAGCTTGAGGATACTGTTCAAATGGGGTCGCCAAATCACTGAAGAGTACCGAAGGATGGGCCCCTACCAAAGAATGGCAACTTCCAAGTTTCTTTCCTAGGAACTGACTTGTCATCACAAAGGCAATTGTGCTATGAAGAGAACATGTGCAACTACGGGGTATGTCAGGGAAAATTGAGCCCGCAACTCTCTAAAGACCAATGAAGAAAATAAAGTTTCCCTTCAAGCCTTATTTACAAAAGGGCCCGCAGAGCATTGACCCTGCTGTTTCATTCTCTATTTTGTTCCACCTAGGTCCTTTAGAAGGGAGATACTTGAGTTGTTTCAAGTTACCACATTCTACAGGTTTAATAAAAATAGCCCTTCACCTCCCATGACTCGGCATCTAGCTGTTCCCAACGCTACACTGCTCTCAACTCGCCAGACACACAGGCCATCCTGATTTTACTTTGCTCATCATAGTGCAGATTCGCCAGTACTAAGAGACCTGGAATGATTCCTAGAGTTTATAACCACACTGAATAAGCCTACATGGATTCTGCTGCATGCTAACCTGTGGAATGATACAAGAGGAACTTTAGCTTGAGGCTAGTGGTCAAACGGGTTCGCCTATTCACTGAAGATTACCGAAGGATGAGCACCAGCAAAGAATGGCAACCTCCATTTTCTTTCCTAGAAACTCACTTGTCATCACAAAGGCAATTGTGCCGTGAAGAGAACATGTGCAGCTACCGTGTTTCTCAGGGAGAATTGAGCATGCAACTCTCTAAATCCCAATGAGGAAAATAAAGTTTCCCTTCAATCCTTATTTTCAAAAGGGTCCGCAGAGATTGGACCCTGCTCTTTCTTTCTGTACTTTGTAACTCCAGGGTGCTTTAGAAGGGAGATACTTCAGTTGTTTCAACTTGCCACAATCTAGAGGTTCACCCAAAGAAGCCCTTCACTACCCCTGACTCGGCATCTAGCTGTTCCCAACTCGGCATTGCTCACAAAGGCCCAAACATCCAGGCCGTCTTTCTTCTAATTTTCTCATCCTAGTGCAGACCCGGCACTTCTAAGAGACCTGGAATGCTTCCTAGAGCTCAAGAACCACACTGAAAAACGCTACATGGATTCTGCTGCATGCCAACCTGTGGCATGATACAAAACACCATTAGCTTGAGGCTAGTCGTCAGATGCGTTCACCAATTCACTGAAGATTACTGAAGGACGAGCACCTACCAAAGAATGGCACCTTCCAATTTCCTTGCTTAGAAACTCACTTGTCATCACAAAGGCAATTGTGGTATGAAGAGAACATGTGCAACTACAGGGTATGTCAGGGAAATTGAGCCCGCAACTCTCTAAAAACCATGAAGAAAATAAAGTTTCCCTTCAAGCCTTATTTACAAAAGAGCCCACAGAGAATTAACCCTGCTGTTTCTTTCTCTATTTCGTACCACCAAGGTGCTTTAGAAGGGAGATACCTGAGTTGTTTCAAGTTACCACATTCTAGAGGTTTAACAAAAGAAGCCCTTCACCTCCCATGACTCGGCAACTACCTTTTCCCAACACTGCACGGCTCATAACATCCAAAACACACAGGCAGTCCTTCTTGTATGTGTCTCATCCCAGTGGAGACCCGCCAGTATTAAGAGTCCTGGAATGGTTCCTGGAGCTCAGGAACCAACTTGAATAAAGCTACATGGATTCTGCTGCATGCCAACCTGTGGCATGATACAAAACAACGTTAGCTTGATGCTAGTGGTCAAACGGGTTAGCCAATTCACTGAAGATTACTGAAAGACGAGCACGTACCAAAGAATTGCACCCTCCAACTTTCTTTGCTAGGAACACACATGACATCGGAAAGGCAATTGTGCTATGAAGAGAACATGTGCAACTACAGTGTTTCTCAGGGAGAATTGAGCCCGCATCTCTCTACATCCCAATGAGGAAAACAAAGTTTCCCTTCAAGCCTTATTTTCAACAGTGCCTGCAGAGCACTGACCCTGCTGTTTCTTTCTCTAATTTGTATTTCCAAGGTGATTTAGAAGGGAGATCCTTGAGTTGTTTCAACTTACCACATTCTAGAGGTTTAAGAAAAGAAGCCCTTCATCTCCCATGACTCACTATCGAGCTGTTCCCAAAGCTGCACTGTTCCCAACTCCCCCAACACACAGGCCTTCCTCCTTGTACATTTCTCATCCTAGTGCAGATCCGCCAGTACTAAGAGACCTGGAATGCTTCCTAGAGCTCAAGAACCACACTGAATAAGGCTACATGGATTCTACTGCATGCCAACTGGTGGCATGGTACAAGAGGCACGTTAGCTTGAGGCTAGAGTTAAATGGGCTCGCCAATTCACTGAAGTTTACTGAAGGATGAGCACCTACCAAAGATTTTCAACCTCCAAGTTTCTTTCCTAGAAACTCACTTGTCATCACAAAGGCAATTGTGCTAAGAACAGAACATGTGCCGCTAAAGTGTTTCTCAGGGAGGATTCAGCCCGCAACTCTCTATATCCCAATGAGGAAAATAAAGTTTCCCTTCAAGCCTTATTTACAAAAGGGCCTGCAGAGCCTTGACCCTGCTGTTTCATTCTCTATTTTGTACCACCAAGGTGCTTTAGAAGGGAGATACTTGAGTTGTTTCAAGTTACCACATTCTACAGGTTTAATAAAAATAGCCCTTCATCTCTCATGACTCGGCATCTAGCTGTTCCCAACGCTACACTGCTCTCAACTCCCCAGACACACAGGCCATCCTTATTTTACTTTTCTCATCATAGTACAGATCCGCCAGTACTAAGAGACCTGGAATGATTCCTAGAGTTTATAACCACACTGAATAAGCCTACATGGATTCTGCTGCATGCCAACCTGTGGAATGATACAAGAGGAACTTTAGCTTGAGGCTAGTGGTCAAACGGGTTCGCCTATTCACTGAAGATTACCGAAGGATGAGCACCAGCAAAGAATGGCAACCTCCAAGTTTCTTTCCTAGAAACTCACTTGTCATCACAAAGGCAATTGTGCCGTGAAGAGAACATGTGCAGCTACAGTGTTTCTCAGGGAGAACTGAGCATGCAACTCTCTAAATCCCAATGAGGAGAATAAAGTTTCCCTTCAATCCTTATTTTCAAAAGGGTCCACAGAGATTGGACCCTGCTATTTCTTTCTGTACTTTGTAACTCAAGGGTGCTTTAGAAGGGAGATACTTCAGTTGTTTCAACTTGCCACAATCTAGAGGTTTACCCAAAGAAGCCCTTCACTACCCCTGACTCGGCATCTAGCTGTTCCCAACTCGGCATTGCTCACAAAGGCCCAAACATCCAGGCCGTCTTTCTTCTAATTTTCTCATCCTAGTTCAGACCCGGCACTTCTAAGAGACCTGGAATGCTTCCTAGAGCTCAAGAACCACACTGAAAAACGCTACATGGATTCTGCTGCATGCCAACCTGTGGCATGATACAAAACAACATTAGCTTGAGGCTAGTCGTCAAATGCGTTCACCAATTCACTGAAGATTACTGAAGGACGAGCACCTACCAAAGAATGGCAACTTCCAACTATCTTTCCTAGAAACTCACTTGTCATCACAAAGGCAATTGTGGTATGAAGAGAACATGTGCAACTACAGGGTATGTCAGGGAAAACTGAGCCCGCAACTCTCTAAAAACCAATGAAGAAAATAAAGTTTCCCTTCAAGCCTTATTTACAAAAGGGCCCACAGAGCATTGACCCTGCTGTTTCTTTCTCTATTTTGAACCAACAAGGTGCTTTAGAAGGGAGATACTTGAGTTGTTTCAAGTTACCACATTCTACAGGTTTAAAACAAATAGCCCTTCACCTCCCATGCCTCGGGATCTAGCTGTTCCCAACGCTACATTGCTCACAACTCCCCAGACACACAGGCCGTCCTTCTTGTACTTTTCTCATCATAGTGCAGATCCGCCAGTACTAAGAGACCTGGAATGCTTCCTAGAGCTCAGGAAGCACACTGAATAAGGCTACATGGATTCTGCTGCATGCCAACCGGTGGCATGATACAAGAGGCACGTTAGCTTGAGGCTAGAGTTAAATGGGCTCGCCAATTCACTGAAGTTTACTGAAGGGTGAGCACCTACCAAAGATTTTCAACCTCCAAGTTTCTTTCCTAGAAACTCACTTGTCATCACAAAGGCAATTGTGCTAAGAACAGAACATGTGCCGCTAAAGTGTTTCTCCGGGAGGATTCAGCCCTCAACTCTCTATATCCCAATGAAGAAAATAAAGTTTCCCTTCAAGCCTTATTTACAAAAAGGTCCACAGAGCATTGACCCTGCTTTTTCTTTCTCTATTTCGTACCTCCAAGGTGCTTTAGAAGGGAGATCCTTGAGTTGTTTCAAGTTACCACATTCTAGAGGTTTAACAAAAGAAGCCCTTCACCTCCCATGACTCGGCAACTAGCTGTTCCCAACACTGCACTGCTCATAACATCCAAAACACACAGGCAGTCCTTCTTGTACGTGTCTCATCCTAGAGCAGTTCTGCCAGTATTAAGAGTCCTGGACTGCTTCCTGGAGCTCAAGAACCAACCTGAATAAGGTTACATGGATTCTGCTGCATGCCAACCTGTGGCATGATACAAGAGGAACGTTAGCTTGAGGATACTGTTCAAATGGGGTCGCCAATTCACTGAAGAGTACCGAAGGATGGGCTCCTACCAAAGAATGGCAACTTCCAAGTTTCTTTCCTAGGAACTGACTTGTCATCACAAAGGCAATTGTGCTATGAAGAGAACATGTGCAACTACGGGGTATGTCAGGGAAAATTGAGCCCACAACTCTCTAAAGACCAATGAAGAAAATAAAGTTTCCCTTCAAGCCTTATTTACAAAAGGGCCCGCAGAGCATTGACCCTGCTGTTTCATTCTCTATTTTGTTCCACCTAGGTCCTTTAGAAGGGAGATACTTGAGTTGTTTCAAGTTACCACATTCTACAGGTTTAATAAAAATAGCCCTTCACCTCCTATGACTCGGCATCTAGCTGTTCCCAACGCTACACTGCTCTCAACTCGCCAGACACACAGGCCATCCTGATTTTACTTTGCTCATCATAGTGCAGATTCGCCAGTACTAAGAGACCTGGAATGATTCCTAGAGTTTATAACCACACTGAATAAGCCTACATGGATTCTGCTGCATGCCAACCTGTGGAATGATACAAGAGGAACTTTAGCTTGAGGCTAGTGGTCAAACGGGTTCGCCTATTCACTGAAGATTACCGAAGGATGAGCACCAGCAAAGAATGGCAACCTCCATTTTCTTTCCTAGAAACTCACTTGTCATCACAAAGGCAATTGTGCCGTGAAGAGAACATGTGCAGCTACCGTGTTTCTCAGGGAGAATTGAGCATGCAACTCTCTAAATCCCAATGAGGAAAATAAAGTTTCCCTTCAATCCTTATTTTCAAAAGGGTCCGCAGAGATTGGACCCTGCTCTTTCTTTCTGTACTTTGTAACTCCAGGGTGCTTTAGAAGGGAGATACTTCAGTTGTTTCAACTTGCCACAATCTAGAGGTTCACCCAAAGAAGCCCTTCACTACCCCTGACTCGGCATCTAGCTGTTCCCAACTCGGCATTGCTCACAAAGGCCCAAACATCCAGGCCGTCTTTCTTCTAATTTTCTCATCCTAGTGCAGACCCGGCACTTCTAAGAGACCTGGAATGCTTCCTAGAGCTCAAGAACCACACTGAAAAACGCTACATGGATTCTGCTGCATGCCAACCTGTGGCATGATACAAAACACCATTAGCTTGAGGCTAGTCGTCAGATGCGTTCACCAATTCACTGAAGATTACTGAAGGACGAGCACCTACCAAAGAATGGCACCTTCCAATTTCCTTGCTTAGAAACTCACTTGTCATCACAAAGGCAATTGTGGTATGAAGAGAACATGTGCAACTACAGGGTATGTCAGGGAAATTGAGCCCGCAACTCTCTAAAAACCATGAAGAAAATAAAGTTTCCCTTCAAGCCTTATTTACAAAAGAGCCCACAGAGAATTAACCCTGCTGTTTCTTTCTCTATTTCGTACCACCAAGGTGCTTTAGAAGGGAGATACCTGAGTTGTTTCAAGTTACCACATTCTAGAGGTTTAACAAAAGAAGCCCTTCACCTCCCATGACTCGGCAACTACCTTTTCCCAACACTGCACGGCTCATAACATCCAAAACACACAGGCAGTCCTTCTTGTATGTGTCTCATCCCAGTGGAGACCCGCCAGTATTAAGAGTCCTGGAATGGTTCCTGGAGCTCAGGAACCAACTTGAATAAAGCTACATGGATTCTGCTGCATGCCAACCTGTGGCATGATACAAAACAACGTTAGCTTGATGCTAGTGGTCAAACGGGTTAGCCAATTCACTGAAGATTACTGAAAGACGAGCACGTACCAAAGAATTGCACCCTCCAACTTTCTTTGCTAGGAACACACATGACATCGGAAAGGCAATTGTGCTATGAAGAGAACATGTGCAACTACAGTGTTTCTCAGGGAGAATTGAGCCCGCATCTCTCTACATCCCAATGAGGAAAACAAAGTTTCCCTTCAAGCCTTATTTTCAACAGTGCCTGCAGAGCACTGACCCTGCTGTTTCTTTCTCTAATTTGTATTTCCAAGGTGATTTAGAAGGGAGATCCTTGAGTTGTTTCAACTTACCACATTCTAGAGGTTTAAGAAAAGAAGCCCTTCATCTCCCATGACTCACTATCGAGCTGTTCCCAAAGCTGCACTGTTCCCAACTCCCCCAACACACAGGCCTTCCTCCTTGTACATTTCTCATCCTAGTGCAGATCCGCCAGTACTAAGAGACCTGGAATGCTTCCTAGAGCTCAAGAACCACACTGAATAAGGCTACATGGATTCTACTGCATGCCAACTGGTGGCATGGTACAAGAGGCACGTTAGCTTGAGGCTAGAGTTAAATGGGCTCGCCAATTCACTGAAGTTTACTGAAGGATGAGCACCTACCAAAGATTTTCAACCTCCAAGTTTCTTTCCTAGAAACTCACTTGTCATCACAAAGGCAATTGTGCTAAGAACAGAACATGTGCCGCTAAAGTGTTTCTCAGGGAGGATTCAGCCCGCAACTCTCTATATCCCAATGAGGAAAATAAAGTTTCCCTTCAAGCCTTATTTACAAAAGGGCCCGCAGAGCCTTGACCCTGCTGTTTCATTCTCTATTTTGTACCATCAAGGTGCTTTAGAAGGGAGATACTTGAGTTGTTTCAAGTTACCACATTCTACAGGTTTAATAAAAATAGCCCTTCACCTCTCATGACTCGGCATCTAGCTGTTCCCAACGCTACACTGCTCTCAACTCCCCAGACACACAGGCCATCCTTATTTTACTTTTCTCATCATAGTACAGATCCACCAGTACTAAGAGACCTGGAATGATTCCTAGAGTTTATAACCACACTGAATAAGCCTACATGGATTCTGCTGCATGCCAACCTGTGGAATGATACAAGAGGAAGTTTAGCTTGAGGCTAGTGGTCAAACGGGTTCGCCTATTCACTGAAGATTACCGAAGGATGAGCACCAGCAAAGAATGGCAACCTCCAAGTTTCTTTCCTAGAAACTCACTTGTCATCACAAAGGCAATTGTGCCGTGAAGAGAACATGTGCAGCTACAGTGTTTCTCAGGGAGAACTGAGCATGCAACTCTCTAAATCCCAATGAGGAGAATAAAGTTTCCCTTCAATCCTTATTTTCAAAAGGGTCCGCAGAGATTGGACCCTGCTATTTCTTTCTGTACTTTGTAACTCAAGGGTGCTTTAGAAGGGAGATACTTCAGTTGTTTCAACTTGCCACAATCTAGAGGTTTACCCAAAGAAGCCCTTCACTACCCCTGACTCGGCATCTAGCTGTTCCCAACTCGGCGTTGCTCACAAAGGCCCAAACATCCAGGCCGTCTTTCTTCTAATTTTCTCATCCTAGTGCAGACCCGGCACTTCTAAGAGACCTGGAATGCTTCCTAGAGCTCAAGAACCACACTGAAAAACGCTACATGGATTCTGCTGCATGCCAACCTGTGGCATGATACAAAACAACATTAGCTTGAGGCTAGTCGTCAAATGCGTTCACCAATTCACTGAAGATTACTGAAGGACGAGCACCTACCAAAGAATGGCAACTTCCAACTATCTTTCCTAGAAACTCACTTGTCATCACAAAGGCAATTGTGGTATGAAGAGAACATGTGCAACTACAGGGTATGTCAGGGAAAACTGAGCCCGCAACTCTCTAAAAACCAATGAAGAAAATAAAGTTTCCCTTCAAGCCTTATTTACAAAAGGGCCCACAGAGCATTGACCCTGCTGTTTCTTTCTCTATTTTGAACCAACAAGGTGCTTTAGAAGGGAGATACTTGAGTTGTTTCAAGTTACCACATTCTACAGGTTTAAAACAAATAGCCCTTCACCTCCCATGCCTCGGGATCTAGCTGTTCCCAACGCTACATTGCTCACAACTCCCCAGACACACAGGCCGTCCTTCTTGTACTTTTCTCATCATAGTGCAGATCCGCCAGTATTAAGAGACCTGGAATGTTTCCTAGAGCTCAGGAGCCACAGTGAATAACGCTACATCCATTTTGCTGCATGCCAACCTGTGGCATGATACAAAACAACGTTAACTTGATGCTAGGGGTCAAATGGGTTAGCCAATTCACTGAAGATTACTGAAGGACGAGCACGTACAAAAGAATTGCAACCTCCAACTTTCCTTCTTTTGTTTGGAACAGAGTTATGCATATAGCCACCCCCCTCCCCCAAGGAGCGCTCTAGGTACGCTATCGGGGCTTAGCCTCTTCTAAAACGCTGCAGCGCAAGAGGA
This sequence comes from Balaenoptera borealis, assembly GCF_965194805.1. Lineage (NCBI taxonomy): Eukaryota > Metazoa > Chordata > Mammalia > Artiodactyla > Balaenopteridae > Balaenoptera > Balaenoptera borealis. Next base: position 11,102 of record NW_028121808.1, on the reverse strand, counting down.
AGAACTGTGATTCGGTACCAAAAGGAATGCAAGCCGACTTTCTCCTGTAAGTATGGGGTCTTAAGATATGACTCTGTACAAGGAATGCGAAGCAGTTTTGGTTTCTCAGGGTCGCTCAGCCTAGGGCAATGTGGCAGATTTGCATGACATGTAGGACGTGAGAGAAGAGATTTCCTGGAGATGTTGGAGTGCTGAGGAAACCTAGGTCTCCCAAGGAAGAGTGCAGTGTGTTGCTCTACACTCAGCATACACAGAGTGACTGGGAAAGGTTTCCGGGCCTGGATGTTTCTTAGCAGCCTAGTGGAGCCTGCCGGAACTAGGTGTTCTTACAGGGAATAGGGTGCCCACGCGAGGTCCTCGGTGTCCTGAAAGCTTACCAACCTGAAAACATACCTAAAGCTAATGCTTCAAGGACTCTGCTCCAAGCTTCCGCTTCGGCAGGCTATTCGAGGCTTTACCTTGAGGAAAGGACTCACGTCAAGTTTCCTTTTAGCTCTAGAGCGTCTCAGGAGGAGCTCCCTCCCAGGCTATGAAAGCACCCTGTTGATGTAGAGAACACTCGTGCCCTTCCCAATGCCCTGCCTACAGTGACTAGAGACCCGTCCTAAAACTGTTTTTTAGGTAGTTTTAAGGCAGCATGAATGGAGCATTCAAAATGGGAAAGCAAGACCTGTGCCATCAGGTCCACGTTTCCAGCGAACATGCAGCCTACCTCCTTGTGATTTCTCCAAGGAAATATACACTGTAGCTACACACTGGTCCCTGCCCTGAATAACGTTTTCTTGGCACGGAGTTTTCCGTGTAGCCAACTGCCTCTCCCAAGGAACGCTCTAGGTACGCTATCGGGGCTTAGCTTCTTCTAAAACCCTGCAGTGTAAGAGGAACATCTGTGCTGTGGTTAAGGCAGAAACGTAAGCCGACTTTCTCCTGTAAGTATGGGGTCTTAAGGTATGACTCTGTACGAGGAATGCAAAGCAGTTTTGGTTCCTCAGTGCCGCTCAGCCTAGGGCTATGAGGCAGATTTGCATGACATGTAGGGCGTGAGAGAACAGATTTCCTGGAGCTTTTGGAGTGCTGAGGAAACCTAGGTCTCCCAAGGAAGAGTGCAGTGTGTTGCCCTACACTCAGCATACACAGAGTGACTGGGAAAGGTTTCCGGGCCTGGATGTTTCTTAGCAGCCTAGTGGAGCCTGCCGGAACTAGGTGTTCTTACAGGGAATAGGGTGCCCACGCGAGGTCTTCGGTGTCTTGAAACCTTACTAACCTTAAAAGAAAACAGACGTAAAGCTAATGCTTCAAGCACTCTGCTCCAAGCTTCCGCTTCGGCAGGCTATTCGAGGCTTTACCTTGAGGAAAGGACTCACGTCAAGTTTCCTTTTAGCTCTAGAGCGTCTCAGGAGGAGCTCCCTCCCAGGCTATGAAAGCACCCTGTTGATGGAGAGAACACTCGTGCCCTTCCCAAAGCCCTGCCTACAGTGACTAGAGACCCGTCCTAAAACTGTTATTTAGGTAGTTTCAAGGCAGCATGAATTGAGCATTCAAAATGGGAAGGCAAGGCCTGTGCCATCAGGTCCCCGTTTCCAGCGAACACGCAGCCTACCTCCTTGAGATTTCTTCTAAGTAAATATACACTCTAGCTACACACTGGTCCCTTTCCTGAATAAAGTTTTCTTGGCACGGAGTTCTCCGTGTAGCCTACTGCCTCTTCCAAGGAAAGCTCTAGGTACGCTATCGGGGCTTAGCTTCTTCTAAAACCCTGCAGTGTAAGAGGAAGAACTGTGCTGTGGTTAAGGCAGGAACGCAAGCCGACTTTACCCTGTAAGTATGGGGTCTTAAGGTATGACTCTGTACGAGGAATGCAAAGCTGTTTTGGTTTCTCAGTGCCGCTCAGCGTAGGGCTATGAGGCATATTTGCATGACATGTAGGACGTGAGAGAAGAGATTTCCTGGAGCTGTTGGAATGCTGAGGAAATCCAGCTCAACCAAGGAAGAGTGCAGTGTGTTGCCCTACACTCAGCATACACAGAGTGACTGGGAAAGATTTCCGGGCCTGGATGTTTCTTAGCAGCCTAGTGGAGCCTGCCGGAACTAGGTGTTCTTACAGGGAATAGGGTGCCCACGCGAGGTCCTCGGTGTCCTGAAAGCTTACCAACCTGAAAACATACCTAAAGCTAATGCTTCAAGGACTCTGCTCCAAGCTTCCGCTTCGGCAGGCTATTCGAGGCTTTACCTTGAGGAAAGGACTCACGTCAAGTTTCCTTTTAGCTCTAGAGCGTCTCAGGAGGAGCACCAACCCAGGCTATGAAAGCACCCTGTTGATGTAGAGAACACTCGTTCCCTTCCCAGAGCCCTGCCTACAGTGGCTAGAGACACGTCCTAAAACTGTTTTTTAGGTAGTTTTAAGGCAGCATGAATGGAGCATTCAAAATGGGAAAGCAAGACCTGTGCCATCAGGTCCACGTTTCCAGCGAACACGCAGCCTACCTCCTGGTGATTTCTCCAGGTAAATATACACTGTAGCTACACACTGGTCCCTGCCCTGAATAACGTTACCTTGACACGGAGTTCTCCGTGTAGCCAACTGCCTCTCCCAAGGAACGCTCTAGGTACGCTATCGGGGCTTAGCTTCTTCTAACACCCTGCAGTGTAAGAGGAACATCTGTGCTGTGGTTAAGGCAGAAACGTAAGCCGACTTTCTCCTGTAAGTATGGGGTCTTAAGGTATGACTCTGTACGAGGAATGCAAAGCAGTTTTGGTTCCTCAGTGCCGCTCAGCCTAGGGCTATGAGGCAGATTTGCATGACATGTAGGGTGTGAGAGAACAGATTTCCCGGAGCTTTTGGAGTGCTGAGGAAACCTAGGTCTCCCAAGGAAGAGTGCAGTGTGTTGCCCTACACTCAGCATACACAGAGTGACTGGGAAAGGTTTCTGGGCCTGGATGTTTCTTAGCAGCCTAGTGGAGCCTGCCGGAACTAGGTGTTCTTACAGGGAATAGGGTGCCCACGCGAGGGCCTCGGTGTCTTGAAACCTTACTAACCTTAAAAGAAAACAGACGTAAAGCTAATGCTTCAAGCACTCTGCTCCAAGCTTCCGCTTCGGCAGGCTATTCGAGGCTTTACCTTGAGGAAAGGACTCACGTCAAGTTTCCTTTTAGCTCTAGAGCGTCTCAGGAAGAGCTCCCTACCAGGCTATGAAAGCACCCTGTTGATGGAGAGAACACTCGTGCCCTTCCCAAAGCCCTGCCTACAGTGACTAGACACCCGTCCTAAAACTGTTATTTAGGTAGTTTCAAGGCAGCATGAATTGAGCATTCAAAATGGGAAGGCAAGGCCTGTGCCATCAGGTCCCCGTTTCCAGCGAACACGCAGCCTACCTCCTTGTGATTTCTCCTAAGTAAATACACACTCTAGCTACACACTGGTCCCTTCCCTGAATAACGTTTTCTTGGCACAGAGTTCTCCGTGTAGCCTACTGCCTTTCCCAAGGAAAGCTCTAGGAACGATATCGGGTCTTAGCTTCTTGTAAAACCCTGCCTTGTAAGAGGAAGAACTGTGCTGTGGTTAAGGCAGGAATGCAAGCCGACTTTACCCTGTAAGTATGGGGTCTTAAGGTATGACTCTGTACGAGGAATGCAAAGCTGTTTTGGTTTCTCAGTGCCGCTCAGCCTAGGGCTATGAGGCATATTTGCATGACATGTAGGACGTGAGAGAAGAGATTTCCTGGAGCCGTTGGAGTGCTGAGGAAACCTAGGTCTCCCAAGGAAGAGTGCAGTGTGTTGCCCTACACTCAGCATACACAGAGTGACTGGGAAAGGTTTCCGGGCCTGGATGTTTCTTAGCAGCCTCTTGGAGCCTGCCGATTCTAGGTGTTCTTGCAGGGAATAGGGTGCCCACGCGAGGTCCTCGGTGTCCTGAAAGCTTACCAACCTGAAAACATACCTAAAGCTAATGCTTCAAGGACTCTGCTCCAAGCTTCCACTTCGGCAGGCTATTCGAGGCTTTACCTTGAGGAAAGGACTCACGTCAAGTTTCCTTTTAGCCCTAGAGCGTCTCAGGAGGAGCACCAACCCAGGCTATGAAAGCACCCTGTTGATGTAGAGAACACTCGTTCCCTTCCCAGAGCCCTGCCTACAGTGACTAGAGACACGTCCTAAAACGGTTTTTTAGGTAGTTTTAAGGCAGCATGAATGGAGCATTCAAAATGGGAAAGCAAGACCTGTGCCATCAGGTCCCCGTTTCCAGCGAACATGCAGCCTACCTCCTTGTGATTTCTCCAAGGAAATATACACTGTAGCTACACACTGGTCCCTGCCCTGAATAACGTTTTCTTGGCACGGAGTTTTCCGTGTAGCCAACTGCCTCTCCCAAGGAACGCTCTAGGTACGCTATCGGGGCTTAGCTTCTTCTAACACCCTGCAGTGTAAGAGGAACATCTGTGCTGTGGTTAAGGCAGAAACGCAAGCCGACTTTCTCCTGTAAGTATGGGGTCTTAAGGTATGACTCTGGACGAGGAATGCAAAGCAGTTTTGGTTCCTCAGTGCCGCTCAGCCTAGGGCTATGAGGCAGATTTGCATGACATGTAGGGTGTGAGAGAACAGATTTCCCGGAGCTTTTGGAGTGCTAAGGAAACCTAGGTCTCCCAAGGAAGAGTGCAGTGTGTTGCCCTACACTCAGCATACACAGAGTGACTGGGAAAGGTTTCCGGGCCTGGATGTTTCTTAGCAGCCTAGTGGAGCCTGCCGGAACTAGGTGTTCTTAAAGGGAATAGGGTGCCCACGCGAGGTCCTCGGTGTCTTGAAACCTTACTAACCTTAAAAGAAAACAGACCTAAAGCTAATGCTTCAAGGACTCTGCTCCAAGCTTCCGCTTCGGCAGGCTATTCGAGGCTTTACCTTGAGGAAAGGACTCACGTCAAGTTTCCTTTTAGCTCTAGAGCGTCTCAGGAGGAGCACCAACCCAGGCTATGAAAGCACCCTGTTGATGTAGAGAACACTCGTTCCCTTCCCAGAGCCCTGCCTACAGTGACTAGAGACACGTCCTAAAACTGTTTTTTAGGTAGTTTTAAGGCAGCATGAATGGAGCATTCAAAATGGGAAAGCAAGACCTGTGCCATCAGGTCCCCGTTTCCAGCGAACACGCAGCCTACCTCCTTGTGATTTCTCCAAGGAAATATACACTGTAGCTACACACTGGTCCCTGCCCTGAATAACGTTTTCTTGGCACGGAGTTTTCCGTGTAGCCAACTGCCTCTCACAAGGAACGCTCTAGGTACTCTATCGGGGCTTAGCTTTTTCTAAAACCCTGCAGTGTAAGAGGAACATCTGTGCTGTGGTTAAGGCAGGAACGCAAGCCGACTTTCTCCTGTAAGTATGGGGTCTTAAGGTATGACTCTGTACGAGGAATGCAAAGCAGTTTTGGTTCCTCAGTGCCGCTCAGCCTAGGGCTATGAGGCAGATTTGCATGACATGTAGGGCGTGAGAGAACAGAATTCCTAGAGGTGTTGGAGTGCTGAAGAAACCTAGGTCTCCCAAAGAAGAGTGCAGTGTGTTGCCCTACACTCAGCATACACAGAGTGACTGGGAAAGGTTTCCGGGCCTGGATGTTTCTTAGCAGCCTAGTGGAGCCTGCTGGAACTAGGTGTTCTTGCAGGGAATAGGGTGCCCACGCGAGGTCCTCGGTGTCTTGAAACGTTACTAACCTTAAAAGAAAACAGACCTAAAGCTAATGTTTCAAGGACTCTGCTCCAAGCTTCCGCTTCGGCAGGCTATTCGAGGCTTTACCTTGAGGAAAGGACTCACGTCAAGTTTCCTTTTAGCTCTAGAGCGTCTCAGGAGGAGCTCCCTCCCAGGCTATGAAAGCACCCTGTTGATGGAGAGAACACTCGTGCCCTTCCCAAAGCCCTGCCTACAGTGACAAGAGACCAGTCCTAAAACTGTTATTTAGGTAGTTTCAAGGCAGCATGAATTGAGTATTCAAAATGGGAAGGCAAGGCCTGTGCCATCAGGTCCCCGTTTCCAGCGAAAACGCAGCCTACCTCCTTGTGATTTCTCCTAAGTAAATACACACTCTAGCTACACACTGGTCCCTTCCCTGAATAACGTTTTCTTGGCACAGAGTTCTCCGTGTAGCCTACTGCCTTTCCCAAGGAAAGCTCTAGGAACGATATCGGGTCTTAGCTTCTTCTAAAACCCTGCCTTGTAAGAGGAACATCTGTGCTGTGGTTAAGGCAGGAACGCAAGCCGACTTTCTCCTGTAAGTATGGGGTCTTAAGCTATGACTCTGTACGAGGAAAGCAAAGCTGTTTTGGTTTCTCAGTGCCGCTCAGCCTAGGGCTATGAGGCATATTTGCATGACATGTAGGACGTGAGAGAAGAGATTTCCTGGAGCCGTTGGAGTGCTGAGGAAACCTAGGTATCCCAAGGAAGAGTGCAGTGTGTTGCCCTACACTCAGCATACACAGAGTGACTGGGAAAGGTTTCCGGGCCTGGATGTTTCTTAGCAGCCTCTTGGAGCCTGCCGATTCTAGGTGTTCTTGCAGGGAATAGGGTGCCCACGCGAGGTCCTCGGTGTCCTGAAAGCTTACCAACCTGAAAACATACCTAAAGCTAATGCTTCAAGGACTCTGCTCCAAGCTTCCACTTCGGCAGGCTATTCGAGGCTTTACCTTGAGGAAAGGACTCACGTCAAGTTTCCTTTTAGCCCTAGAGCGTCTCAGGAGGAGCACCAACCCAGGCTATGAAAGCACCCTGTTGATGTAGAGAACACTCGTTCCCTTCCCAGAGCCCTGCCTACAGTGACTAGAGACACGTCCTAAAACGGTTTTTTAGGTAGTTTTAAGGCAGCATGAATGGAGCATTCAAAATGGGAAAGCAAGACCTGTGCCATCAGGTCCCCGTTTCCAGCGAACATGCAGCCTACCTCCTTGTGATTTCTCCAAGGAAATATACACTGTAGCTACACACTGGTCCCTGCCCTGAATAACGTTTTCTTGGCACGGAGTTTTCCGTGTAGCCAACTGCCTCTCCCAAGGAACGCTCTAGGTACGCTATCGGGGCTTAGCTCCTTCTAACACCCTGCAGTGTAAGAGGAACATCTGTGCTGTGGTTAAGGCAGAAACGCAAGCCGCCTTTCTCCTGTAAGTATGGGGTCTTAAGGTATGACTCTGTACGAGGAATGCAAAGCAGTTTTGGTCCCTCAGTGCCGCTCAGCCTAGGGCTCTGAGGCAGATTTGCATGGCATGTAGGGCGTTAGAGAACAGAATTCCTGGAGGTGTTGGAGTGCTGAGGAAACCTAGGTCTCCCAAGGAAGAGTGCAGTGTGTTGCCCTACACTCAGCATACACAGAGTGACTGGGAAAGGTTTCCGGGCCTGGATGTTCCTTAGCAGCCTAGTGGAGCCTGCCGGAACTCGGTGTTCTTGCAGGGAATAGGGTGCCCACGCGAGGTCCTCGGTGTCTTGAAACCTTACTAACCTTAAAAGAAAACAGACCTAAAGCTAATGCTTCAAGCACTCTGCTCCAAGCTTCCGCTTCGGCAGGCTATTGGAGGCTTTACCTTGAGGAAAGGACTCACGTCAAGTTTCCTTTTAGCTCTAGAGCGTCTCAGGAGGAGCACCAACCCAGGCTATGAAAGCACCCTGTTGATGTAGAGAACACTCGTTCCCTTCCCAGAGCCCTGCCTACAGTGACTAGAGACACGTCCTAAAACTGTTTTTTAGGTAGTTTTAAGGCAGCATGAATGGAGCATTCAAAATGGGAAAGCAAGACCTGTGCCATCAGGTCCCCGTTTCCGGCGAACATGCAGCCTACCTCCTTGTGATTTCTCCAAGGAAATATACACTGTAACTACACACTGGTCCCTGCCCTGAATAACGTTTTCTTGGCACGGAGTTTTCCGTGTAGCCAACTGCCTCTCCCAAGGAACGCTCTAGGTACGCTATCGGGGCATAGCTTCTTCTAACACCCTGCAGTGTAAGAGGAACATCTGTGCTGTGGTTAAGGCAGGAACGCAAGCCGACTTTCTCCTGTAAGTATGGGGTCTTAAGGTATGACTCTGTACGAGGAATGCAAAGCAGTTTTGGTTCCTCAGTGCCGCTCAGCCTAGGGCTATGAGGCAGATTTGCATGACATGTAGGGCGTGAGAGAACAGAATTCCTGGAGGTGTTGGAGTGCTGAAGAAACCTAGGTCTCCCAAAGAAGAGTGCAGTGTGTTGCCCTACACTCAGCATACACAGAGTGACTGGGAAAGGTTTCCGGGCCTGGATGTTTCTTAGCAGCCTAGTGGAGCCTGCCGGAACTAGGTGTTTTTATAGGGAATAGGGTCCCCACGCGAGGTCCTCGGTGTCTTGAAACCTTACTAACCTTAAAAGAAAACAGACGTAAAGCTAATGTTTCAAGCACTCTGCTCCAAGCTTCCGCTTCGGCAAGCTATTCGAGGCTTTACCTTGAGGAAAGGACTCACGTCAAGTTTCCTTTTAGCTCTAGAGCGTCTCAGGAGGAGCTCCCTCCCAGGCTATGAAAGCACCCTGTTGATGGAGAGAACACTCGTGCCCTTCCCAAAGCCCTGCCTACACTGACTAGAGACCCGTTCTAAAACTGTTATTTAGGTAGTTTCAAGGCAGCATGAATTCAGCATTCAAAATGGGAAGGCAAGGCCTGTGCCATCAGGTCCCCGTTTCCAGCGAACACGCAGCCTACCTCCTTGTGATTTCTCCAAGTAAATATACACTCTAGCTACACACTGGTCCCTTCCCTGAATAACGTTACCTTGGCTCGGAGTTCTCCGTGTAGCCAACTGCCTCTCCCAAGGAACGCCCTAGGTACGCTATCGGAGCTTAGCTTCTTCTAACACCCTGCAGTGTAAGAGGAAGAACTGTGCTTTGGTTACAGCAGGAACGCAAGCCGACTTTCTCCTGCAAGTATGGGTTCTTAAGTTATGACTCTGTACGAGGAATGCAAAGCAGTTTTGGTTTCTCAGTGCCGCTCAGCCTAGGGCTATGAGGCATATTTGCATGACATCTAGGATGTGAGAGAAGAGATTTCCTGGAGCTGTTGGAGTGCTGAGGAAACCTAGGTCTCCCAAGGAAGAGTGCAGTGTGTTGCCCTACACTCAGCATACACAGAGTGACTGGGAAAGGTTTCCGGGCCTGGATGTTTCTTAGCAGCCTAGTGGAGCCTGCCGGTACTAGGTGTTCTTGCAGGGAATAGGGTGCCCACGCGAGGTCCTCGGTGTCTTGAAACCTTACTAACCTTAAAAGAAAACAGACCTAAAGCTAATGCTTCAAGGACTCTGCTCCAAGCTTCCGCTTCGGCAGGCTATTCGAGGCTTTACCTTGAGGAAAGGACTCACGTCAAGTTTCCTTTTAGCTCTAGAGCGTCTCAGGAGGAGCTCCCTCCCAGTCTAGGAAAGCACCCTGTTGATGGAGAGAACACTCGTGCCCTTCCCAAAGCCCTGCCTACAGTGACTAGAGACCCGTCCTAAATCTGTTATTTAGGTAGTTTCAAGGCAGCATGAATTGAGCATTCAAAATGGGAAGGCAAGGCCTGTGCCATCAGGTCCCCGTTTCCAGCGAACACGCAGCCTACCTCCTTGTGATTTCTCCAAGTAAATATACACTCTAGCTACACACTGGTCCCTTCCCTGAATAACGTTTTCTTGGCACAGAGTTCTCCGTGTAGCCTACTGCCTTTCCCAAGGAAAGCTCTAGGTACGCTATCGGGGCTTAGCTTCTTCTAACACCCTGCAGTGTAAGAGGAACATCTGTGCTGTGGTTAAGGCAGAAACGCAAGCCGCCTTTCTCCTGTAAGTATGGGGTCTTAAGGTATGACTCTGTACGAGGAATGCAAAGCAGTTTTGGTTCCTCAGTGCCGCTCAGCCTAGGGCTCTGAGGCAGATTTGCATGACATGTAGGGTGTGAGAGAACAGATTTCCCGGAGCTTTTGGAGTGCTGAGGAAACCTAGGTCTCCCAAGGAAGAGTGCAGTGTGTTGCCCTACACTCAGCATACACAGAGTGACTGGGAAAGGTTTCCGGGCCTGGATGTTTCTTAGCAGCCTAGTGGAGCCTGCCGGAACTAGGTGTTCTTACAGGGAATAGGGTGCCCACGCGAGGTCCTCGGTGTCTTGAAACCTTACTAACCTTAAAAGAAAACAGACCTAAAGCTAATGCTTCAAGCACTCTGCTCCAAGCTTCCGCTTCGGCAGGCTATTCGAGGCTTTACCTTGAGGAAAGGACTCACGTCAAGTTTCCTTTTAGCTCTAGAGCGTCTCAGGAGGAGCACCAACCCAGGCTATGAAAGCACCCTGTTGATGTAGAGAACACTCGTTCCCTTCCCAGAGCCCTGCCTACAGTGGCTAGAGACACGTCCTAAAACTGTTTTTTAGGTAGTTTTAAGGCAGCATGAATGGAGCATTCAAAATGGGAAAGCAAGACCTGTGCCATCAGGTCCACGTTTCCAGCGAACACGCAGCCTACCTCCTGGTGATTTCTCCAGGTAAATATACACTGTAGCTACACACTGGTCCCTGCCCTGAATAACGTTACCTTGACACGGAGTTCTCCGTGTAGCCAACTGCCTCTCCCAAGGAACGCTCTAGGTACGCTATCGGGGCTTAGCTTCTTCTAACACCCTGCAGTGTAAGAGGAACATCTGTGCTGTGGTTAAGGCAGAAACGCAAGCCGACTTTCTCCTGTAAGTATGGGGTCTTAAGGTATGACTCTGGACGAGGAATGCAAAGCAGTTTTGGTTCCTCAGTGCCGCTCAGCCTAGGGCTATGAGGCAGATTTGCATGACATGTAGGGTGTGAGAGAACAGATTTCCCGGAGCTTTTGGAGTGCTGAGGAAACCTAGGTCTCCCAAGGAAGAGTGCAGTGTGTTGCCCTACACTCAGCATACACAGAGTGACTGGGAAAGGTTTCCGGGCCTGGATGTTTCTTAGCAGCCTAGTGGAGCCTGCCGGAACTAGGTGTTCTTGCAGGGAATAGGGTGCCCACGCGAGGTCCTCGGTGTCTTGAAACCTTACTAACCTTAAAAGAAAACAGACCTAAAGCTAATGCTTCAAGGACTCTGCTCCAAGCTTCCGCTTCGGCAGGCTATTCGAGGCTTTAC
>NW_028121809.1:0-34015 GCF_965194805.1 Balaenoptera borealis | reverse complement strand
GTGTAAGAATTTCTATCTCTTTCACTGTCTTTGTTTCATGGGTTTTTCAAAGTAATTTATTTTTATAATGGGGTTTAGCTGCTTTTCACTGCTGTGTTTATGCCGCTTTACACCCACTTGACACACTAACAGAGAGATATCAATACATAAGTTATAAGATTATTACTAGTCAGATATATTCTTGTGCGGTGAATAGGGCGTGTTGAGTCCAGTTCTCTGAGCAAGGAGTAGGTCTTGTCTATTACATATTGGTTTTATGGAACGGTATCTGAGCTAATTTGAAACCCTTGTTTTATGTATCACCCCACCTCACCTTTCCCGTTAAGCAGCCATAGTGTGTTTTCTGCATGTGTGACTCTGTTCTGTTTTGTAATTCAGTTCAAGTGTAACGGTTTTTACATTCCCTCTATCAGTGATACCTTATGAGAAGTGTCCTTTTCTGTGTGACTTATTTCACTTAGAATCGTCGTACCTAAATCCACTCATCATGCTGCTACTAGCCTTATGACATTGATTTCATGGCTGAGTGATATTCCATTGTACATAAGGACCACAACTTCTTTATCCATTTTTCTCTTTCCTGGGATATTGAAGGTGGAATGAAGTGGAGGTCCTTGTCAACAGAGCAGCCCTAAACTTTGGGGTGCTTGTGTCTTGCTGATTTTTCCTTTTCCCAATTTATACCCCCATGAGTGGAAGTGCCCTATGCTCTCTAAGCTTTGCTTTTTAGACGTTTCAGGACTCACCGTACACTTCTCCAGAGTGGCTGTTGACAATTTACATCCCGCCCATCAGTGTAGCAAGGCTCCCATTTCTCCATGGCCTGTCCTGCATTTCTGGTTTTGACACTTTTTTCAGCATGGCCCTTTTGACCGATGGGAAGCGAGACTTCTTTGTAGCGCTGATTTGCCTTTCCAGGTTGCTTGGTTGGCCAAAAAGGGCGTATGCGTTTTTTCCTGAATATATTCAGGAAAAAACGCATACGCCCTTTTTGGCCAAGGGCATCATTGTCAACGTTTTGCCGCTTTTCATGTGCTTTAAAGGCGATTCGAATCTACCTCCTGAAATCTGTTTCCTGCAATTCTGCCTTGATTTCAAATCCTCTTCTTTGGCTTCCCTCAATATATTTGTGGACGAGAGGTATCATTTATAACTCTGCAGGTTTGTGAATTGCAGTGCCCTGAACCTCCATTTTACAACTCGCTTTTTAGGGAGCTGGCCGCAAAAGCGCAGGATGGCTTCAGGCCCTGTTCTGGTTCCGGGGGGCAGGCTGAGCCTGTGGTTAATTCTTCTTCCTGATGGGAAAATAGAGTAACCTGTGCCTGTCCCAACACCAAGAGCTAGTCTCGCATTGGTTCCACGTCTTCCCGTTCATCCTCAGGACAAATTGCAACCTGTACTGAACAGGAGGATAAAGGTGCTGATGCTCCAAGTAGGGAGATTGCTAGTAAAGCGGCTGTAATAGCGAATCCGGGCACAAGGAGATGAGAAATGAGGTGCGTTTTAGAAACCTTTCCACATCACACGGTGTACCATCTTCTGTGTTTCTCATGCATGTTTTGGATGTAGGAAGATGCCCTTGAACCTGGCGATTTGGGACCCATGCGATGGGTACCATGCAGTATTACTTTAAAGGGTCTGCGTTTGCTCACCCAACCTCACCAAACCTCTCAGCCCCAAGAGTGTCCACCCTTATGTCTCATCCAGCTGTGGGTCTAGATATGGTCAATCCAGGTTGCATCACAGCCCCTGAACGCATTGTGTAAGAATTTCTATCTCTTTCACTGTCTTTGTTTCATGGGTTTTTCAAAGTAATTTATTTTTATAATGGGGTTTAGCTGCTTTTCACTACTGTGTTTATGCCGCTTTACACCCACTTGACACACTAACAGAGAGATATCAATACATAAGTTATAAGATTATTACTAGTCAGATATATTCTTGTGCGGTGAATAGGGCGTGTTGAGTCCAGTTCTCTGAGCAAGGAGTAGGTCTTGTCTATTACATATTGGTTTTATGGAACGGTATCTGAGCTAATTTGAAACCCTTGTTTTATGTATCACCCCACCTCACCTTTCCCGTTAAGCAGCCATAGTGTGTTTTCTGCATGTGTGACTCTGTTCTGTTTTGTAATTCAGTTCAAGTGTAACGGTTTTTACATTCCCTCTATCAGTGATACCTTATGAGAAGTGTCCTTTTCTGTGTGACTTATTTCACTTAGAATCGTCGTACCTAAATCCACTCATCATGCTGCTACTAGCCTTATGACATTGATTTCATGGCTGAGTGATATTCCATTGTACATAAGGACCACAACTTCTTTATCCATTTTTCTCTTTCCTGGGATATTGAAGGTGGAATGAAGTGGAGGTCCTTGTCAACAGAGCAGCCCTAAACTTTGGGGTGCTTGTGTCTTGCTGATTTTTCCTTTTCCCAATTTATACCCCCATGAGTGGAAGTGCCCTATGCTCTCTAAGCTTTGCTTTTTAGACGTTTCAGGACTCACCGTACACTTCTCCAGAGTGGCTGTTGACAATTTACATCCCGCCCATCAGTGTAGCAAGGCTCCCATTTCTCCATGGCCTGTCCTGCATTTCTGGTTTTGACACTTTTTTCAGCATGGCCCTTTTGACCGATGGGAAGCGAGACTTCTTTGTAGCGCTGATTTGCCTTTCCAGGTTGCTTGGTTGGCCAAAAAGGGCGTATGCGTTTTTTCCTGAATATATTCAGGAAAAAACGCATACGCCCTTTTTGGCCAAGGGCATCATTGTCAACGTTTTGCCGCTTTTCATGTGCTTTAAAGGCGATTCGAATCTACCTCCTGAAATCTGTTTCCTGCAATTCTGCCTTGATTTCAAATCCTCTTCTTTGGCTTCCCTCAATATATTTGTGGACGAGAGGTATCATTTATAACTCTGCAGGTTTGTGAATTGCAGTGCCCTGAACCTCCATTTTACAACTCGCTTTTTAGGGAGCTGGCCGCAAAAGCGCAGGATGGCTTCAGGCCCTGTTCTGGTTCCGGGGGGCAGGCTGAGCCTGTGGTTAATTCTTCTTCCTGATGGGAAAATAGAGTAACCTGTGCCTGTCCCAACACCAAGAGCTAGTCTCGCATTGGTTCCACGTCTTCCCGTTCATCCTCAGGACAAATTGCAACCTGTACTGAACAGGAGGATAAAGGTGCTGATGCTCCAAGTAGGGAGATTGCTAGTAAAGCGGCTGTAATAGCGAATCCGGGCACAAGGAGATGAGAAATGAGGTGCGTTTTAGAAACCTTTCCACATCACACGGTGTACCATCTTCTGTGTTTCTCATGCATGTTTTGGATGTAGGAAGATGCCCTTGAACCTGGCGATTTGGGACCCATGCGATGGGTACCATGCAGTATTACTTTAAAGGGTCTGCGTTTGCTCACCCAACCTCACCAAACCTCTCAGCCCCAAGAGTGTCCACCCTTATGTCTCATCCAGCTGTGGGTCTAGATATGGTCAATCCAGGTTGCATCACAGCCCCTGAACGCATTGTGTAAGAATTTCTATCTCTTTCACTGTCTTTGTTTCATGGGTTTTTCAAAGTAATTTATTTTTATAATGGGGTTTAGCTGCTTTTCACTGCTGTGTTTATGCCGCTTTACACCCACTTGACACACTAACAGAGAGATATCAATACATAAGTTATAAGATTATTACTAGTCAGATATATTCTTGTGCGGTGAATAGGGCGTGTTGAGTCCAGTTCTCTGAGCAAGGAGTAGGTCTTGTCTATTACATATTGGTTTTATGGAACGGTATCTGAGCTAATTTGAAACCCTTGTTTTATGTATCACCCCACCTCACCTTTCCCGTTAAGCAGCCATAGTGTGTTTTCTGCATGTGTGACTCTGTTCTGTTTTGTAATTCAGTTCAAGTGTAACGGTTTTTACATTCCCTCTATCAGTGATACCTTATGAGAAGTGTCCTTTTCTGTGTGACTTATTTCACTTAGAGTCGTTGTACCTAAATCCACTCATCATGCTGCTACTAGCCTTATGACATTGATTTCACGGCTGAGTGATATTCCATTGTACATAAGGACCACAACTTCTTTATCCATTTTTCTCTTTCCTGGGATATTGAATGTGGAATGAAGTGGAGGTCCTTCTCAACAGAGCAGCCCTAAACTTTGGGGTGCTTGTGTCTTGCTGATTTTTCCTTTTCCCAATTTATACCCCCATGAGTGGAAGTGCCCTATGCTCTCTAAGCTTTGCTTTTTAGACGTTTCAGGACTCACCGTACACTTCTCCAGAGTGGCTGTTGACAATTTTCATCCCGCCCATCAGTGTAGCAAGGCTCCCATTTCTCCATGGCCTGTCCTGCATTTCTGGTTTTGACACTTTTTTCAGCATGGCCCTTTTGACCGATGGGAAGCGAGACTTCTTTGTAGCGCTGATTTGCCTTTCCAGGTTGCTTGGTTGGCCAAAAAGGGCGTATGCGTTTTTTCCTGAATATATTCAGGAAAAAACGCATACGCCCTTTTTGGCCAAGGGCATCATTGTCAACGTTTTGCCGCTTTTCATGTGTTTTAAAGGCGATTCGAATCTACCTCCTGAAATCTGTTTCCTGCAATTCTGCCTTGATTTCAAATCCTCTTCTTTGCCTTCCCTCAATATATTTGTGGATGAGAGTTATCATTTATAACTCTGCAGGTTTGTGAATTGCAGTGCCCTGAACCTCCATTTTACAACTCGCTTTTTAGGGAGCTGGCCGCAAAAGCGCAGGATGGCTTCAGGCCCTGTTCTGGTTCCGGGGGGCAGGCTGAGCCTGTGGTTAATTCTTCTTCCTGATGGGAAAATAGAGTAACCTGTGCGTGTCCCTACACCAAGAGCTAGTCTCTCATTGGTTCCACGTCTTCCCGTTCATCCTCAGGACAAATTGCAACCTGTACGGAACAGGAGGTTAAAGGTGCTGATGCTCCAAGTAGGGAGATTGCTAGTAAAGCGGCTGGAATAGCGAACCCGGGCACAAGGAGATGAGAAATGAGGTGCGTTTTAGAAACCTTTCCACATCACACGGTGTACCATCTTCTGGGTTTCTCATGCATGTTTTCGATGTAGGAAGATGCCCTGGAACCTGGCGATTTGGGACCCATGCGATGGGTACCATGAAGTATTACTTTAAAGGGTCTGCGTTTGCTCACCCAACCTCACCAAACCTCTCAGCCCCAAGAGTGTCCACCCTTATGTCTCATCCAGCTGTGGGTCTAGATATGGTCAATCCAGGTTGCATCACAGCCCCTGAACGCATTGTGTAAGAATTTCTATCTCTTTCACTGTCTTTGTTTCATGGGTTTTTCAAAGTAATTTATTTTTATAATGGGGTTTAGCTGCTTTTCACTGCTGTGTTTATGCCGCTTTACACCCACTTGACACACTAACAGAGAGATATCAATACATAAGTTATAAGATTTTTACTAGTCAGATATATTCTTGTGTGGTGAATAGGGCGTGTTGAGTCCAGTTCTCTGAGCAAGGAGTAGGTCTTGTCTATTACATATTGGTTTAATGGAACGGTATCTGAGCTAATTTGAAACCCTTGTTTTATGTATCACCCCACCTCACCTTTCCCGTTAAGCAGCCATAGTGTGTTTTCTGCATGTGTGACTCTGTTCTGTTTTGTAATTCAGTTCAAGTGTAACGGTTTTTACATTCCCTCTATAAGTGATACCTTATGAGAAGTGTCCTTTTCTGTGTGACTTATTTCACTTCGAGTCGTTGTACCTAAATCCACTCATCATGCTGCTACTAGCCTTATGACATTGATTTCACGGCTGAGTGATATTCCATTGTACATAAGGACCACAACTTCTTTATCCATTTTTCTCTTTCCTGGGATATTGAAGGTGGAATGAAGTGGAGGTCCTTGTCAACAGAGCAGCCCTAAACTTTGGGGTGCTTGTGTCTTGCTGATTTTTCATTTTCCCAATTTATACCCCCATGAGTGGAAGTGCCCTATGCTCTCTAAGCTTTGCTTTTTAGACGTTTCAGGACTCACCGTACACTTCTCCAGAGTGGCTGTTGACAATTTACATCCCGCCCATCAGTGTAGCAAGGCTCCCATTTCTCCATGGCCTGTCCTGCATTTCTGGTTTTGACACTTTTTTCAGCATGGCCCTTTTAACCGATGGGAAGCGAGACTTCTTTGTAGCGCTGATTTGCCTTTTCAGGTTGCTTGGTTGGCCAAAAAGGGCGTATGCGTTTTTTCCTGAATATATTCAGGAAAAAACGCATACGCCCTTTTTGGCCAAGGGCATCATTGTCAACGTTTTGCCGCTTTTCATGTGCTTTAAAGGCGATTCGAATCTACCTCCTGAAATCTGTTTCCTGCAATTCTGCCTTGATTTCAAATCCTCTTCTTTGCCTTCCCTCAATATATTTGTGGATGAGAGTTATCATTTATAACTCTGCAGGTTTGTGAATTGCAGTGCCCTGAACCTCCATTTTACAACTCGCTTTTTAGGGAGCTGGCCGCAAAAGCGCAGGATGGCTTCAGCCCCTGTTCTGGTTCCGGGGGGCAGGCTGAGCCTGTGGTTAATTCTTCTTCCTGATGGGAAAATAGAGTGACCTGTGCCTGTCCCAACACCAAGAGCTAGTCTTTCATTGGTTCCACGTCTTCCCGTTCATCCTCAGTACAAATTGCAACCTGTACGGAACAGGAGGTTAAAGGTGCTGATGCTCCAAGGAGGGAGATTGCTAGTAAAGTGGCTGGAATGGCGAACCCGGGCACAAGCAAATGAGAAATGAGTTGCGTTTTAGAAACCTTTCCCCATCACACGGTGTACCATCTTCTGGGTATCTCATGCATGTTTTCGATGTAGGAAGATGCCCTTGAACCTGGAGATTTGGGACCCATGCGATGGGTACCACGCAGTATTACTTTAAAGGGTCTGCGTTTGCTCACCCAACCTCACCAAACCTCTCAGCCGCAACAGTGTCCACCCTTAGGTCTCATCCAGCTGTGGGTCTAGATATGGTCAATCCAGGTTGCATCACAGCCCGTGAACGCATTGTGTAAGAATTTCGCTCTCTTTCACTGTCTTTGTTTCACGGGTTTTTCAAAGTAATTTATTTTTATAATGGGGTTTAGCTGCTTTTCACTGCTGTGTTTATGCCGCTTTACACCCACTTGACACACTAACAGAGAGATATCAATACATAAGTTTTAAGATTATTACTAGTCAGATATATTCTTGTGCGGTGAATAGGGCGTGTTGAGTCCAGTTCTCTGAGCAAGGAGTAGGTCTTGTCTATTACATATTGGTTTTATGGAACGGTATCTGAGCTCATTTGAAACCCTTGTTTTATGTATCACCCCACCTCACCTTTCCCGTTAAGCAGCCATAGTGTGTTTTCTGCATGTGTGACTCTGTTCTGTTTTGTAATTCAGTTCAAGTGTAACGGTTTTTACATTCCCTCTATCAGTGATACCTTATGAGAAGTGTCCTTTTCTGTGTGACTTATTTCACTTAGAGTCGTTGTACCTAAATCCACTCATCATGCTGCTACTAGCCTTATGACATTGATTTCACGGCTGAGTGATATTCCATTGTACATAAGGACCACAACTTCTTTATCCATTTTTCTCTTTCCTGGGATATTGAAGGTGGAATGAAGTGGAGGTCCTTGTCAACAGAGCAGCCCTAAACTTTGGGGTGCTTGTGTCTTGCTGATTTTTCATTTTCCCAATTTATACCCCCATGAGTGGAAGTGCCCTATGCTCTCTAAGCTTTGCTTTTTAGACGTTTCAGGAATCACCGTACACTTCTCCAGAGTGGCTGTTGACAATTTACATCCCGCCCATCAGTGTAGCAAGGCTCCCATTTCTCCATGGCCTGTCCTGCATTTCTGGTTTTGACACTTTTTTCAGCATGGCCCTTTTAACCGATGGGAAGCGAGACTTCTTTGTAGCGCTGATTTGCCTTTCCAGGTTGCTTGGTTGGCCAAAAAGGGCGTATGCGTTTTTTCCTGAATATATTCAGGAAAAAACGCATACGCCCTTTTTGGCCAAGGGCATCATTGTCAACGTTTTGCCGCTTTTCATGTGCTTTAAAGGCGATTCGAATCTACCTCCTGAAATCTGTTTCCTGCAATTCTGCCTTGATTTCAAATCCTCTTCTTTGCCTTCCCTCAATATATTTGTGGATGAGAGTTATCATTTATAACTCTGCAGGTTTGTGAATTGCAGTGCCCTGAACCTCCATTTTACAACTCGCTTTTTAGGGAGCTGGCCGCAAAAGCGCAGGATGGCTTCAGCCCCTGTTCTGGTTGCGGGGGGCAGGCTGAGCCTGTGGTTAATTCTTCTTCCTGATGGGAAAATAGAGTGACCTGTGCCTGTCCCAACACCAAGAGCTAGTCTTTCATTGGTTCCACGTCTTCCCGTTCATCCTCAGGACAAATTGCAACCTGTACGGAACAGGAGGTTAAAGGTGCTGATGCTCCAAGGAGGGAGATTGCTAGTAAAGTGGCTGGAATGGCGAACCGGGGCACAAGCAGATGAGAAATGAGATGCGTTTTAGAAACCTTTCCCCATCACACGGTGTACCATCTTCTGGGTATCTCATGCATGTTTTCGATGTAGGAAGATGCCCTTGAACCTGGAGATTTGGGACCCATGCGATGGGTACCACGCAGTATTACTTTAAAGGGTCTGCGTTTGCTCACCCAACCTCACCAAACCTCTCAGCCGCAACAGTGTACACCCTTATGTCTCATCCAGCTGTGGGTCTAGATATGGTCAATCCAGGTTGCATCACAGCCCCTGAACGCATTGTGTAAGAATTTCGCTCTCTTTCACTGTCTTTGTTTCACGGGTTTTTCAAAGTAATTTATTTTTATAATGGGGTTTAGCTGCTTTTCACTGCTGTGTTTATGCCGCTTTACACCCACTTGACACACTAACAGAGAGATATCAATACATAGGTTTTAAGATTATTACTAGTCAGATATATTCTTGTGCGGTGAATAGGGCGTGTTGAGTCCAGTTCTCTGAGCAAGGAGTAGGTCTTGTCTATTACATATTGGTTTTATGGAACGGTATCTGAGCTAATTTGAAACCCTTGTTTTATGTATCACCCCACCTCACCTTTCCCGTTAAGCAGCCATAGTGTGTTTTCTGCATGTGTGACTCTGTTCTGTTTTGTAATTCAGTTCAAGTGTAACGGTTTTTACATTCCCTCTATCAGTGATACCTTATGAGAAGTGCCCTTTTCTGTGTGACTTATTTCACTTAGAGTCGTCGTACCTAAATCCACTCATCATGCTGGTACTAGCCTTATGACATTGATTTCACGGCTGAGTGATATTCCATTGTACATAAGGACCACAACTTCTTTATCCATTTTTCTCTTTCCTGGGATATTGAAGGTGGAATGAAGTGGAGGTCCTTGTCAACAGAGCAGCCCTAAACTTTGGGGTGCTTGTGTCTTGCTGATTTTTCATTTTCCCAATTTATACCCCCATGAGTGGAAGTGCCCTATGCTCTCTAAGCTTTGCTTTTTAGACGTTTCAGGACTCACCGTACACTTCTCCAGAGTGGCTGTTGACAATTTACATCCCGCCCATCAGTGTAGCAAGGCTCCCATTTCTCCATGGCCTGTCCTGCATTTCTGGTTTTGACACTTTTTTCAGCATGGCCCTTTTAACCGATGGGAAGCGAGACTTCTTTGTAGCGCTGATTTGCCTTTCCAGGTTGCTTGGTTGGCCAAAAAGGGCGTATGCGTTTTTTCCTGAATATATTCAGGAAAAAACGCATACGCCCTTTTTGGCCAAGGGCATCATTGTCAACGTTTTGCCGCTTTTCATGTGCTTTAAAGGCGATTCGAATCTACCTCCTGAAATCTGTTTCCTGCAATTCTGCCTTGATTTCAAATCCTCTTCTTTGCCTTCCCTCAATATATTTGTGGATGAGAGTTATCATTTATAACTCTGCATGTTTGTGAATTGCAGTGCCCTGAACCTCCATTTTACAACTCGCTTTTTAGGGAGCTGGCCGCAAAAGCGCAGGATGGCTTCAGGCCCGGTTCTGGTTCCGGGGGGCAGGCTGAGCCTGTGGTTAATTCTTCTTCCTGATGGGAAAATAGAGTGACCTGTGCCTGTCCCAACACCAAGAGCTAGTCTCTCGTTGGTTCCACGTCTTCCCGTTCATCCTCAGGACAAATTGCAACCTGTACGGAACAGGAGGTTAAAGGTGCTGATGCTCCAAGGAGGGAGATTGCTAGTAAAGTGGCTGGAATGGCGAACCCGGGCACAAGCAGATGAGAAATGAGGTGCGTTTTAGAAACCTTTCCCCATCACACGGTGTACCATCTTCTGGGTATCTCATGCATGTTTTCGATGTAGGAAGATGCCCTTGAACCTGGAGATTTGGGACCCATGCGATGGGTACCACGCAGTATTACTTTAAAGGGTCTGCGTTTGCTCACCCAACCTCACCAAACTTCTCAGCCGCAACAGTGTCCACCCTTATGTCTCATCCAGCTGTGGGTCTAGATATGGTCAATCCAGGTTGCATCACAGCCCCTGAACGCATTGTGTAAGAATTTCTCTCTCTTTCACTGTCTTTGTTTCATGGGTTTTTCAAAGTAATTTATTTTTATAATGGGGTTTAGCTGCTTTTCACTGCTGTGTTTATGCCGCTTTTTACCCACTTGACACACTAACAGAGAGATATCAATACATAGGTTTTAAGATTATTACTAGTCAGATATATTCTTGTGCGGTGAATAGGGCGTGTTGAGTCCAGTTCTCTGAGCAAGGAGTAGGTCTTGTCTATTACATATTGGTTTTATGGAACGGTATCTGAGCTAATTTGAAACCCTTGTTTTATGTATCACCCCACCTCACCTTTCCCGTTAAGCAGCCATAGTGTGTTTTCTGCATGTGTGACTCTGTTCTGTTTTGTAATTCAGTTCAAGTGTAACGGTTTTTACATTCCCTCTATAAGTGATACCTTATGAGAAGTGCCCTTTTCTGTGTGACTTATTTCACTTAGAGTCGTCGTACCTAAATCCACTCATCATGCTGGTACTAGCCTTATGACATTGATTTCACGGCTGAGTGATATTCCATTGTACATAAGGACCACAACTTCTTTATCCATTTTTCTCTTTCCTGGGATATTGAAGGTGGAATGAAGTGGAGGTCCTTGTCAACAGAGCAGCCCTAAACTTTGGGGTGCTTGTGTCTTGCTGATTTTTCATTTTCCCAATTTATAACCCCATGAGTGGAAGTGCCCTATGCTCTCTAAGCTTTGCTTTTTAGACGTTTCAGGAATCACCGTACACTTCTCCAGAGTGGCTGTTGACAATTTACATCCCGCCCATCAGTGTAGCAAGGCTCCCATTTCTCCATGGCCTGTCCTGCATTTCTGGTTTTGACACTTTTGTCAGCATGGCCCTTTTGACCAATGGGAAGCGAGACATCTTTGTAGCGCTGATTTGCCTTTCCAGGTTGCTTGGTTGGCCAAAAAGGGCGTATGCGTTTTTTCCTGAATATATTCAGGAAAAAACGCATACGCCCTTTTTGGCCAAGGGCATCATTGTCAACGTTTTGCCGCTTTTCATGTGCTTTAAAGGCGATTCGAATCTACCTCCTGAAATCTGTTTCCTGCAATTCTGCCTTGATTTCAAATCCTCTTCTTTGCCTTCCCTCAATATATTTGTGGATGAGAGTTATCATTTATAACTCTGCATGTTTGTGAATTGCAGTGCCCTGAACCTCCATTTTACAACTCGCTTTTTAGGGAGCTGGCCGCAAAAGCGCAGGATGGCTTCAGGCCCGGTTCTGGTTCCGGGGGGCAGGCTGAGCCTGTGGTTAATTCTTCTTCCTGATGGGAAAATAGAGTGACCTGTGCCTGTCCCAACACCAAGAGCTAGTCTCTCGTTGGTTCCACGTCTTCCCGTTCATCCTCAGGACAAATTGCAACCTGTACGGAACAGGAGGTTAAAGGTGCTGATGCTCCAAGGAGGGAGATTGCTAGTAAAGTGGCTGGAATGGCGAACCCGGGCACAAGCAGATGAGAAATGAGGTGCGTTTTAGAAACCTTTCCCCATCACACGGTGTACCATCTTCTGGGTATCTCATGCATGTTTTCGATGTAGGAAGATGCCCTTGAACCTGGAGATTTGGGACCCATGCGATGGGTACCACGCAGTATTACTTTAAAGGGTCTGCGTTTGCTCACCCAACCTCACCAAACTTCTCAGCCGCAACAGTGTCCACCCTTATGTCTCATCCAGCTGTGGGTCTAGATATGGTCAATCCAGGTTGCATCACAGCCCCTGAACGCATTGTGTAAGAATTTCTCTCTCTTTCACTGTCTTTGTTTCATGGGTTTTTCAAAGTAATTTATTTTTATAATGGGGTTTAGCTGCTTTTCACTGCTGTGTTTATGCCGCTTTTTACCCACTTGACACACTAACAGAGAGATATCAATACATAGGTTTTAAGATTATTACTAGTCAGATATATTCTTGTGCGGTGAATAGGGCGTGTTGAGTCCAGTTCTCTGAGCAAGGAGTAGGTCTTGTCTATTACATATTGGTTTTATGGAACGGTATCTGAGCTAATTTGAAACCCTTGTTTTATGTATCACCCCACCTCACCTTTCCCGTTAAGCAGCCATAGTGTGTTTTCTGCATGTGTGACTCTGTTCTGTTTTGTAATTCAGTTCAAGTGTAACGGTTTTTACATTCCCTCTATAAGTGATACCTTATGAGAAGTGCCCTTTTCTGTGTGACTTATTTCACTTAGAGTCGTCGTACCTAAATCCACTCATCATGCTGGTACTAGCCTTATGACATTGATTTCACGGCTGAGTGATATTCCATTGTACATAAGGACCACAACTTCTTTATCCATTTTTCTCTTTCCTGGGATATTGAAGGTGGAATGAAGTGGAGGTCCTTGTCAACAGAGCAGCCCTAAACTTTGGGGTGCTTGTGTCTTGCTGATTTTTCATTTTCCCAATTTATAACCCCATGAGTGGAAGTGCCCTATGCTCTCTAAGCTTTGCTTTTTAGACGTTTCAGGAATCACCGTACACTTCTCCAGAGTGGCTGTTGACAATTTACATCCCGCCCATCAGTGTAGCAAGGCTCCCATTTCTCCATGGCCTGTCCTGCATTTCTGGTTTTGACACTTTTGTCAGCATGGCCCTTTTGACCAATGGGAAGCGAGACATCTTTGTAGCGCTGATTTGCCTTTCCAGGTTGCTTGGTTGGCCAAAAAGGGCGTATGCGTTTTTTCCTGAATATATTCAGGAAAAAACGCATACGCCCTTTTTGGCCAAGGGCATCATTGTCAACGTTTTGCCGCTTTTCATGTGCTTTAAAGGCGATTCGAATCTACCTCCTGAAATCTGTTTCCTGCAATTCTGCCTTGATTTCAAATCCTCTTTTTTGCCTTCCCTCAATATATTTGTGGATGAGAGTTATCATTTATAACTCTGCAGGTTTGTGAATTGCAGTGCCCTGAACCTCCATTTTACAACTCGCTTTTTAGGGAGCTGGCCGCAAAAGCGCAGGATGGCTTCAGGCCCTGTTCTGGTTCCGGGGGGCAGGCTGAGCCTGTGGTTAATTCTTCTTCCTGATGGGAAAATAGAGTGACCTGTGCCTGTCCCAACACCAAGAGCTAGTCTTTCATTGGTTCCACGTCTTCCCGTTCATCCTCAGTACAAATTGCAACCTGTACGGAACAGGAGGTTAAAGGTGCTGATGCTCCAAGGAGGGAGATTGCTAGTAAAGTGGCTGGAATGGCGAACCCGGGCACAAGCAGATGAGAAATGAGGTGCGTTTTAGAAACCTTTCCCCATCACACAGTGTACCATCTTCTGGGTATCTCATGCATGTTTTCGATGTAGGAAGATGCCCTTGAACCTGGAGATTTGGGACCCATGCGATGGGTACCACGCAGTATTACTTTAAAGGGTCTGCGTTTGCTCACCCAACCTCACCAAACCTCTCAGCCGCAACAGTGTCCACCCTTATGTCTCATCCAGCTGTGGGTCTAGATATGGTCAATCCAGGTTGCATCACAGCCCCTGAACGCATTGTGTAAGAATTTCTCTCTCTTTCACTGTCTTTGTTTCATGGGTTTTTCAAAGTAATTTATTTTTATAATGGGGTTTAGCTGCTTTTCACTGCTGTGTTTATGCCGCTTTTTACCCACTTGACACACTAACAGAGAGATATCAATACATAGGTTTTAAGATTATTACTAGTCAGATATATTCTTGTGCGGTGAATAGGGCGTGTTGAGTCCAGTTCTCTGAGCAAGGAGTAGGTCTTGTCTATTACATATTGGGTTTATGGAACGGTATCTGAGCTAATTTGAAACCCTTGTTTTATGTATCACCCTAACTCACCTTTCCCGTTAAGCAGCCATAGTGTGTTTTCTGCATGTGTGACTCTGTTCTGTTTTGTAATTCAGTTCAAGTGTAACGGTTTTTACATTCCCTCTATCAGTGATACCTTATGAGAAGTGTCCTTTTCTGTGTGACTTATTTCACTTAGTGTCGTCGTACCTAAATCCACTCATCATGCTGCTACTAGCCTTATGACATTGATTTCACGGCTGAGTGATATTCCATTGTACATAAGGACCACAACTTCTTTATCCATTTTTCTCTTTCCTGGGATATTGAAGGTGGAATGAAGTGGAGGTCCTTGTCAACAGAGCAGCCCTAAACTTTGGGGTGCTTGTGTCTTGCTGATTTTTCATTTTCCCAATTTATACCCCCATGAGTGGAAGTGCCCTATGCTCTCTAAGCTTTGCTTTTTAGACGTTTCAGGACTCACCGTACACTTCTCCAGAGTGGCTGTTGACAATTTACATCCCGCCCATCAGTGTAGCAAGGCTCCCATTTCTCCATGGCCTGTCCTGCATTTCTGGTTTTGACACTTTTTTCAGCATGGCCCTTTTGACCGATGGGAAGCGAGACATCTTTGTAGCGCTGATTTGCCTTTCCAGGTTGCTTGGTTGGCCAAAAAGGGCGTATGCGTTTTTTCCTGAATATATTCAGGAAAAAACGCATACGCCCTTTTTGGCCAAGGGCATCATTGTCAACGTTTTGCCGCTTTTCATGTGCTTTAAAGGCGATTCGAATCTACCTCCTGAAATCTGTTTCCTGCAATTCTGCCTTGATTTCAAATCCTCTTCTTTGCCTTCCCTCAATATATTTGTGGATGAGAGTTATCATTTATAACTCTGCAGGTTTGTGAATTGCAGTGCCCTGAACCTCCATTTTACAACTCGCTTTTTAGGGAGCTGGCCGCAAAAGCGCAGGATGGCTTCAGCCCCTGTTCTGGTTCCGGGGGGCAGGCTGAGCCTGTGGTTAATTCTTCTTCCTGATGGGAAAATAGAGTGACCTGTGCCTGTCCCAACACCAAGAGCTAGTCTTTCATTGGTTCCACGTCTTCCCGTTCATCCTCAGTACAAATTGCAACCTGTACGGAACAGGAGGTTAAAGGTGCTGATGCTCCAAGGAGGGAGATTGCTAGTAAAGTGGCTGGAATGGCGAACCTGGGCACAAGCAGATGAGAAATGAGGTGCGTTTTAGAAACCTTTCCCCATCACACAGTGTACCATCTTCTGGGTATCTCATGCATGTTTTCGATGTAGGAAGATGCCCTTGAACCTGGAGATTTGGGACCCATGCGATGGGTACCACGCAGTATTACTTTAAAGGGTCTGCGTTTGCTCACCCAACCTCACCAAACCTCTCAGCCGCAACAGTGTCCACCCTTAGGTCTCATCCAGCTGTGGGTCTAGATATGGTCAATCCAGGTTGCATCACAGCCCCTGAACGCACTGTGTAAGAATTTCTCTCTCTTTCACTGTCTTTGTTTCATGGGTTTTTCAAAGTAATTTATTTTTATAATGGGGTTTAGCTGCTTTTCACTGCTGTGTTTATGCCGCTTTTTACCCACTTGACACACTAACAGAGAGATATCAATACATAGGTTTTAAGATTATTACTAGTCAGATATATTCTTGTGCGGTGAATAGGGCGTGTTGAGTCCAGTTCTCTGAGCAAGGAGTAGGTCTTGTCTATTACATATTGGGTTTATGGAACGGTATCTGAGCTAATTTGAAACCCTTGTTTTATGTATCACCCCACCTCACCTTTCCCGTTAAGCAGCCATAGTGTGTTTTCTGCATGTGTGACTCTGTTCTGTTTTGTAATTCAGTTCAAGTGTAACGGTTTTTACATTCCCTCTATAAGTGATACCTTATGAGAAGTGTCCTTTGCTGTGTGACTTATTTCACTTAGAGTCGTCGTACCTAAATCCACTCATCATGCTGCTACTAGCCTTATGACATTGATTTCACGGCTGAGTGATATTCCATTGTACATAAGGACCACAACTTTTTTATCCATTTTTCTCTTTCCTGGGATATTGAAGGTGGAATGAAGTGGAGGTCCTTGTCAACAGAGCAGCCCTAAACTTTGGGGTGCTTGTGTCTTGCTGATTTTTCATTTTCCCAATTTATACCCCCATGAGTGGAAGTGCCCTATGCTCTCTAAGCTTTGCTTTTTAGACGTTTCAGGACTCACCATACACTTCTCCAGAGTGGCTGTTGACAATTTACATCCCGCCCATCAGTGTAGCAAGGCTCCCATTTCTCCATGGCCTGTCCTGCATTTCTGGTTTTGACACTTTTTTCAGCATGGCCCTTTTGACCAATGGGAAGCGAGACATCTTTGTAGCGCTGATTTGCCTTTCTAGGTTGCTTGGTTGGCCAAAAAGGGCGTATGCGTTTTTTCCTGAATATATTCAGGAAAAAACGCATACGCCCTTTTTGGCCAAGGGCATCATTGTCAACGTTTTGCCGCTTTTCATGTGCTTTAAAGGCGATTCGAATCTACCTCCTGAAATCTGTTTCCTGTAATTCTGCCTTGATTTCAAATCCTCTTCTTTGCCTTCCCTCAATATATTTGTGGGTGAGAGTTATCATTTATACCTCTGCAGGTTTGTGAATTGCAGTGCCCTGAACCTCCATTTTACAACTCGCTTTTTAGGGAGCTGGCCGCAAAAGCGCAGGATGGCTTCAGCCCCTGTTCTGGTTCCGGGGGGCAGGCTGAGCCTGTGGTTAATTCTTCTTCCTGATGGGAAAATAGAGTGACCTGTGCCTGTCCCAACACCAAGAGCTAGTCTTTCATTGGTTCCACGTCTTCCCGTTCATCCTCAGTACAAATTGCAACCTGTACGGAACAGGAGGTTAAAGGTGCTGATGCTCCAAGGAGGGAGATTGCTAGTAAAGTGGCTGGAATGGCGAACCCGGGCACAAGCAAATGAGAAATGAGGTGCGTTTTAGAAACCTTTCCCCATCACACGGTGTACCATCTTCTGGGTATCTCATGCATGTTTTCGATGTAGGAAGATGCCCTTGAACCTGGAGATTTGGGACCCATGCGATGGGTACCACGCAGTATTACTTTAAAGGGTCTGCGTTTGCTCACCCAACCTCACCAAACCTCTCAGCCGCAACAGTGTCCACCCTTAGGTCTCATCCAGCTGTGGGTCTAGATATGGTCAATCCAGGTTGCATCACAGCCCCTGAACGCATTGTGTAAGAATTTCTCTCTCTTTCACTGTCTTTGTTTCATGGGTTTTTCAAAGTAATTTATTTTTATAATGGGGTTTAGCTGCTTTTCACTGCTGTGTTTATGCCGCTTTTTACCCACTTGACACACTAACAGAGAGATATCAATACATAGGTTTTAAGATTATTACTAGTCAGATATATTCTTGTGCGGTGAATAGGGCGTGTTGAGTCCAGTTCTCTGAGCAAGGAGTAGGTCTTGTCTATTACATATTGGGTTTATGGAACGGTATCTGAGCTAATTTGAAACCCTTGTTTTATGTATCACCCCACCTCACCTTTCCCGTTAAGCAGCCATAGTGTGTTTTCTGCATGTGTGACTCTGTTCTGTTTTGTAATTCAGTTCAAGTGTAACGGTTTTTACATTCCCTCTATAAGTGATACCTTATGAGAAGTGTCCTTTGCTGTGTGACTTATTTCACTTAGAGTCGTCGTACCTAAATCCACTCATCATGCTGCTACTAGCCTTATGACATTGATTTCACGGCTGAGTGATATTCCATTGTACATAAAGACCACAACTTCTTTATCCATTTTTCTCTTTCCTGGGATATTGAAGGTGGAATGAAGTGGAGGTCCTTGTCAACAGAGCAGCCCTAAACTTTGGGGTGCTTGTGTCTTGCTGATTTTTCATTTTCCCAATTTATACCCCCATGAGTGGAAGTGCCCTATGCTCTCTAAGCTTTGCTTTTTAGACGTTTCAGGACTCACCGTACACTTCTCCAGAGTGGCTGTTGACAATTTACATCCCGCCCTTCAGTGTAGCAAGGCTCCCATTTCTCCATGGCCTGTCCTGCATTTCTGGTTTTGACACTTTTTTCAGCATGGCCCTTTTGACCAATGGGAAGCGAGACATCTTTGTAGCGCTGATTTGCCTTTCTAGGTTGCTTGGTTGGCCAAAAAGGGCGTATGCGTTTTTTCCTGAATATATTCAGGAAAAAACGCATACGCCCTTTTTGGCCAAGGGCATCATTGTCAACGTTTTGCCGCTTTTCATGTGCTTTAAAGGCGATTCGAATCTACCTCCTGAAATCTGTTTCCTGCAATTCTGCCTTGATTTCAAATCCTCTTCTTTGCCTTCCCTCAATATATTTGTGGGTGAGAGTTATCATTTATAAATCTGCAGGTTTGTGAATTGCAGTGCCCTGAACCTCCATTTTACAACTCGCTTTTTAGGGAGCTGGCCGCAAAAGCGCAGGATGGCTTCAGCCCCTGTTCTGGTTCCGGGGGGCAGGCTGAGCCTGTGGTTAATTCTTCTTCCTGATGGGAAAATAGAGTGACCTGTGCCTGTCCCAACACCAAGAGCTAGTCTTTCATTGGTTCCACGTCTTCCCGTTCATCCTCAGTACAAATTGCAACCTGTACGGAACAGGAGGTTAAAGGTGCTGATGCTCCAAGGAGGGAGATTGCTAGTAAAGTGGCTGGAATGGCGAACCCGGGCACAAGCAAATGAGAAATGAGGTGCGTTTTAGAAACCTTTCCCCATCACACGGTGTACCATCTTCTGGGTATCTCATGCATGTTTTCAATGTAGGAAGATGCCCTTGAACCTGGAGATTTGGGACCCATGCGATGGGTACCACGCAGTATTACTTTAAAGGCTCTGCGTTTGCTCACCCAACCTCACCAAACCTCTCAGCCGCAACAGTGTCCACCCTTAGGTCTCATCCAGCTGTGGGTCTAGATATGGTCAAACCAGGTTGCATCACAGCCCCTGAACGCATTGTGTAAGAATTTCGTTCTCTTTCACTGTCTTTGTTTCATGGGTTTTTCAAAGTAATTTATTTTTATAATGGGGTTTAGCTGCTTTTCACTGCTGTGTTTATGCCGCTTTTTACCCACTTGACACACTAACAGAGAGATATCAATACATAGGTTTTAAGATTATTACTAGTCAGATATATTCTTGTGCGGTGAATAGGGCGTGTTGAGTCCAGTTCTCTGAGCAAGGAGTAGGTCTTGTCTATTACATATTGGGTTTATGGAACGGTATCTGAGCTAATTTGAAACCCTTGTTTTATGTATCACCCCACCTCACCTTTCCCGTTAAGCAGCCATAGTGTGTTTTCTGCATGTGTGACTCTGTTCTGTTTTGTAATTCAGTTCAAGTGTAACGGTTTTTACATTCCCTCTATAAGTGATACCTTATGAGAAGTGTCCTTTGCTGTGTGACTTATTTCACTTAGAGTTGTCGTACCTAAATCCACTCATCATGCTGCTACTAGCCTTATGACATTGATTTCACGGCTGAGTGATATTCCATTGTACATAAGGACCACAACTTCTTTATCCATTTTTCTCTTTCCTGTGATATTGAAGGTGGAATGAAGTGAAGGTCCTTGTCAACAGAGCAGCCCTAAACTTTGGGGTGCTTGTGTCTTGCTGATTTTTCATTTTCCCAATTTATACCCCCATGAGTGGAAGTGCCCTATGCTCTCTAAGCTTTGCTTTTTAGACGTTTCAGGACTCACCGTACACTTCTCCAGAGTGGCTGTTGACAATTTACATCCCGCCCATCAGTGTAGCAAGGCTCCCATTTCTCCATGGCCTGTCCTGCATTTCTGGTTTTGACACTTTTTTCAGCATGGCCCTTTTGACCGATGGGAAGCGAGACATCTTTGTAGCGCTGATTTGCCTTTCCAGGTTGCTTGGTTGGCCAAAAAGGGCGTATGCGTTTTTTCCTGAATATATTCAGGAAAAAACGCATACGCCCTTTTTGGCCAAGGGCATCATTGTCAACGTTTTGCCGCTTTTCATGTGCTTTAAAGGCGATTCGAATCTACCTCCTGAAATCTGTTTCCTGCAATTCTGCCTTGATTTCAAATCCTCTTCTTTGCCTTCCCTCAATATATTTGTGGGTGAGAGTTATCATTTATAACTCTGCAGGTTTGTGAATTGCAGTGCCCTGAACCTCCATTTTACAACTCGCTTTTTAGGGAGCTGGCCGCAAAAGCGCAGGATGGCTTCAGGCCCTGTTCTGGTTCCGGGGGGCAGGCTGAGCCTGTGGTTAATTCTTCTTCCTGATGGGAAAATAGAGTGACCTGTGCCTGTCCCAACACCAAGAGCTAGTCTTTCATTGGTTCCACGTCTTCCCGTTCATCCTCAGTACAAATTGCAACCTGTACGGAACAGGAGGTTAAAGGTGCTGATGCTCCAAGGAGGGAGATTGCTAGTAAAGTGGCTGGAATGGCGAACCCGGTCACAAGCAAATGAGAAATGAGGTGCGTTTTAGAAACCTTTCCCCATCACACGGTGTACCATCTTCTGGGTTTCTCATGCATGTTTTCGATGTAGGAAGATGTCCTTGAACCTGGAGATTTGTAACCCATGCGATGGGTACCATGCAGTATTACTTTAAAGGGTCTGCGTTTGCTCACCAAACCTCACCAAACCTCTCAGCCCCAAGAGTGTCCACCCTTATGTCTCATCCAGCTGTGGGTCTAGATATGGTCAATCCAGGTTGCATCACAGCCCCTGAACGCATTGTGTAAGAATTTCGCTCTCTTTCACTGTCTTTGTTTCACGGGTTTTTCAAAGTAATTTATTTTTATAATGGGGTTTAGCTGCTTTTCACTGCTGTGTTTATGCCGCTTTACACCCACTTGACACACTAACAGAGAGATATCAATACATAGGTTTTAAGATTATTACTAGTCAGATATATTCTTGTGCGGTGAATAGGGCGTGTTGAGTCCAGTTCTCTGAGCAAGGAGTAGGTCTTGTCTATTACATATTGGGTTTATGGAACGGTACCTGAGCTAATTTGAAACCTTTGTTTTATGTATCACCCCACCTCACCTTTCCCGTTAAGCAGCCATAGTGTGTTTTCTGCATGTGTGACTCTGTTCTGTTTTCTGATTCAGTTCAAGTGTAACGGTTTTTACATTCCCTCTATAAGTGATACCTTATGAGAAGTGCCCTTTTCTGTGTGACTTATTTCACTTAGAGTCGTCGTACCTAAATCCACTCATCATGCTGCTACTAGCCTTATGACATTGATTTCACGGCTGAGTGATATTCCATTGTACATAAGGACCACAACTTCTTTATCCATTTTTCTCTTTCCTGGGATATTGAAGGTGGAATGAAGTGGAGGTCCTTGTCAACAGAGCAGCCCTAAACTTTGGGGTGCTTGTGTCTTGCTGATTTTTAATTTTCCCAATTTATAACCCCATGAGTGGAAGTGCCCTATGCTCTCTAAGCTTTGCTTTTTAGACGTTTCAGGACTCACCGTACACTTCTCCAGAGTGGCTGTTGACAATTTACATCCCGCCCATCAGTGTAGCAAGGCTCCCATTTCTCCATGGCCTGTCCTGCATTTCTGGTTTTGACACTTTTTTCAGCATGGCCCTTTTGACCAATGGGAAGCGAGACATCTTTGTAGCGCTGATTTGCCTTTCCAGGTTGCTTGGTTGGCCAAAAAGGGCGTATGCGTTTTTTCCTGAATATATTCAGGAAAAAACGCATACGCCCTTTTTGGCCAAGGGCATCATTGTCAACGTTTTGCCGCTTTTCATGTGCTTTAAAGGCGATTCGAATCTACCTCCTGAAATCTGTTTCCTGCAATTCTGCCTTGATTTCAAATCCTCTTCTTTGCCTTCCCTCAATATATTTGTGGATGAGAGTTATCATTTATAACTCTGCAGGTTTGTGAATTGCAGTGCCCTGAACCTCCATTTTACAACTCGCTTTTTAGGGAGCTGGCCGCAAAAGCGCAGGATGGCTTCAGCCCCTGTTCTGGTTCCGGGGGGCAGGCTGAGCCTGTGGTTAATTCTTCTTCCTGATGGGAAAATAGAGTGACCTGTGCCTGTCCCAACACCAAGAGCTAGTCTTTCATTGGTTCCACGTCTTCCCGTTCATCCTCAGTACAAATTGCAACCTGTACGGAACAGGAGGTTAAAGGTGCTGATGCTCCAAGGAGGGAGATTGCTAGTAAAGTGGCTGGAATGGCGAACCTAGGCACAAGCAGATGAGAAATGAGGTGCGTTTTAGAAACCTTTCCCCATCACACGGTGTACCATCTTCTGGGTATCTCATGCATGTTTTCGATGTAGGAAGATGCCCTTGAATCTGGAGATTTGGGACCCATGCGATGGGTACCACGCAGTATTACTTTAAAGGGTCTGCGTTTGCTCACCCAACCTCACCAAACCTCTCAGCCGCAACAGTGTCCACCCTTAGGTCTCATCCAGCTGTGGGTCTAGATATGGTCAATCCAGGTTGCATCACAGCCCCTGAACGCATTGTGTAAGAATTTCTCTCTCTTTCACTGTCTTTGTTTCATGGGTTTTTCAAAGTAATTTATTTTTATAATGGGGTTTAGCTGCTTTTCACTGCTGTGTTTATGCCGCTTTTTACCCACTTGACACACTAACAGAGAGATATCAATACATAGGTTTTAAGATTATTACTAGTCAGATATATTCTTGTGCGGTGAATAGGGCGTGTTGAGTCCAGTTCTCTGAGCAAGGAGTAGGTCTTGTCTATTACATATTGGGTTTATGGAACGGTATCTGAGCTAATTTGAAACCCTTGTTTTATGTATCACCCCACCTCACCTTTCCCGTTAAGCAGCCATAGTGTGTTTTCTGCATGTGTGACTCTGTTTTGTTTTGTAATTCAGTTCAAGTGTAACGGTTTTTACATTCCCTCTATAAGTGATACCTTATGAGAAGTGTCCTTTGCTGTGTGACTTATTTCACTTAGAGTCGTCGTACCTAAATCCACTCATCATGCTGCTACTAGCCTTATGACATTGATTTCACGGCTGAGTGATATTCCATTGTACATAAAGACCACAACTTCTTTATCCATTTTTCTCTTTCCTGGGATATTGAAGGTGGAATGAAGTGGAGGTCCTTGTCAACAGAGCAGCCCTAAACTTTGGGGTGCTTGTGTCTTGCTGATTTTTCATTTTCCCAATTTATACCCCCATGAGTGGAAGTGCCCTATGCTCTCTAAGCTTTGCTTTTTAGACGTTTCAGGACTCACCGTACACTTCTCCAGAGTGGCTGTTGACAATTTACATCCCGCCCTTCAGTGTAGCAAGGCTCCCATTTCTCCATGGCCTGTCCTGCATTTCTGGTTTTGACACTTTTTTCAGCATGGCCCTTTTGACCAATGGGAAGCGAGACATCTTTGTAGCGCTGATTTGCCTTTCTAGGTTGCTTGGTTGGCCAAAAAGGGCGTATGCGTTTTTTCCTGAATATATTCAGGAAAAAACGCATACGCCCTTTTTGGCCAAGGGCATCATTGTCAACGTTTTGCCGCTTTTCATGTGCTTTAAAGGCGATTCGAATCTACCTCCTGAAATCTGTTTCCTGCAATTCTGCCTTGATTTCAAATCCTCTTCTTTGCCTTCCCTCAATATATTTGTGGGTGAGAGTTATCATTTATAACTCTGCAGGTTTGTGAATTGCAGTGCCCTGAACCTCCATTTTACAACTCGCTTTTTAGGGAGCTGGCCGCAAAAGCGCAGGATGGCTTCAGCCCCTGTTCTGGTTCCGGGGGGCAGGCTGAGCCTGTGGTTAATTCTTCTTCCTGATGGGAAAATAGAGTGACCTGTGCCTGTCCCAACACCAAGAGCTAGTCTTTCATTGGTTCCACGTCTTCCCGTTCATCCTCAGTACAATTTGCAACCTGTACGGAACAGGAGGTTAAAGGTGCTGATGCTCCAAGGAGGGAGATTGCTAGTAAAGTGGCTGGAATGGCGAACCCGGGCACAAGCAAATGAGAAATGAGGTGCGTTTTAGAAACCTTTCCCCATCACACGGTGTACCATCTTCTGGGTATCTCATGCATGTTTTCAATGTAGGAAGATGCCCTTGAACCTGGAGATTTGGGACCCATGCGATGGGTACCACGCAGTATTACTTTAAAGGGTCTGCGTTTGCTCACCCAACCTCACCAAACCTCTCAGCCGCAACAGTGTCCACCCTTAGGTCTCATCCAGCTGTGGGTCTAGATATGGTCAAACCAGGTTGCATCACAGCCCCTGAACGCATTGTGTAAGAATTTCGTTCTCTTTCACTGTCTTTGTTTCATGGGTTTTTCAAAGTAATTTATTTTTATAATGGGGTTTAGCTGCTTTTCACTGCTGTGTTTATGCCGCTTTACACCCACTTGACACACTAACAGAGAGATATCAATACATAGGTTTTAAAATTATTACTAGTCAGATATATTCTTGTGCGGTGAATAGGGCGTGTTGAGTCCAGTTCTCTGAGCAAGGAGTAGGTCTTGTCTATTACATATTGGGTTTATGGAACGGTACCTGAGCTAATTTGAAACCTTTGTTTTATGTATCACCCCACCTCACCTTTCCCGTTAAGCAGCCATAGTGTGTTTTCTGCATGTGTGACTCTGTTCTGTTTTCTGATTCAGTTCAAGTGTAACGGTTTTTACATTCCCTCTATAAGTGATACCTTATGAGAAGTGCCCTTTTCTGTGTGACTTATTTCACTTAGAGTCGTCGTACCTAAATCCACTCATCATGCTGCTACTAGCCTTATGACATTGATTTCACGGCTGAGTGATATTCCATTGTACATAAGGACCACAACTTCTTTATCCATTTTTCTCTTTCCTGGGACATTGAAGGTGGAATGAAGTGGAGGTCCTTGTCAACAGAGCAGCCCTAAACTTTGGGGTGCTTGTGTCTTGCTGATTTTTAATTTTCCCAATTTATAACCCCATGAGTGGAAGTGCCCTATGCTCTCTAAGCTTTGCTTTTTAGACGTTTCAGGACTCACCGTACACTTCTCCAGAGTGGCTGTTGACAATTTACATCCCGCCCATCAGTGTAGCAAGGCTCCCATTTCTCCATGGCCTGTCCTGCATTTCTGGTTTTGACACTTTTTTCAGCATGGCCCTTTTGACCAATGGGAAGCGAGACATCTTTGTAGCGCTGATTTGCCTTTCCAGGTTGCTTGGTTGGCCAAAAAGGGCGTATGCGTTTTTTCCTGAATATATTCAGGAAAAAACGCATACGCCCTTTTTGGCCAAGGGCATCATTGTCAACGTTTTGCCGCTTTTCATGTGCTTTAAAGGCGATTCGAATCTACCTCCTGAAATCTGTTTCCTGCAATTCTGCCTTGATTTCAAATCCTCTTCTTTGCCTTCCCTCAATATATTTGTGGATGAGAGTTATCATTTATAACTCTGCAGGTTTGTGAATTGCAGTGCCCTGAACCTCCATTTTACAACTCGCTTTTTAGGGAGCTGGCCGCAAAAGCGCAGGATGGCTTCAGCCCCTTTTCTGGTTCCGGGGGGCAGGCTGAGCCTGTGGTTAATTCTTCTTCCTGATGGGAAAATAGAGTGACCTGTGCCTGTCCCAACACCAAGAGCTAGTCTTTCATTGGTTCCACGTCTTCCCGTTCATCCTCAGTACAAATTGCAACCTGTACGGAACAGGAGGTTAAAGGTGCTGATGCTCCAAGGAGGGAGATTGCTAGTAAAGTGGCTGGAATGGCGAACCCGGGCACAAGCAAATGAGAAATGAGGTGCGTTTTAGAAACCTTTCCCCATCACACGGTGTACCATCTTCTGGGTATCTCATGCATGTTTTCGATGTAGGAAGATGCCCTTGAACCTGGAGATTTGGGACCCATGCGATGGGTACCACGCAGTATTATTTAAAGGGTCTGCGTTTGCTCACCCAACCTCACCAAACCTCTCAGCCGCAACAGTGTCCACCCTTAGGTCTCATCCAGCTATGGGTCTAGATATGGTCAATCCAGGTTGCATCACAGCCCCTGAACGCATTGTGTAAGAATTTCGCTCTCTTTCACTGTCTTTGTTTCACGGGTTTTTCAAAGTAATTTATTTTTATAATGGGGTTTAGCTGCTTTTCACTGCTGTGTTTATGCCGCTTTACACCCACTTGACACACTAACAGAGAGATATCAATACATAGGTTTTAAGATTATTACTAGTCAGATATATTCTTGTGCGGTGAATAGGGCGTGTTGAGTCCAGTTCTCTGAGCAAGGAGTAGGTCTTGTCTATTACATATTGGTTTTATGGAACGGTATCTGAGCTAATTTGAAACCCTTGTTTTATGTATCACCCCACCTCACCTTTCCCGTTAAGCAGCCATAGTGTGTTTTCTGCATGTGTGACTCTGTTCTGTTTTGTAATTCAGTTCAAGTGTAACGGTTTTTACATTCCCTCTATAAGTGATACCTTATGAGAAGTGTCCTTTGCTGTGTGACTTATTTCACTTAGAGTCGTCGTACCTAAATCCACTCATCATGCTGCTACTAGCCTTATGACATTGATTTCACGGCTGAGTGATATTCCATTGTACATAAAGACCACAACTTCTTTATCCATTTTTCTCTTTCCTGGGATATTGAAGGTGGAATGAAGTGGAGGTCCTTGTCAACAGAGCAGCCCTAAACTTTGGGGTGCTTGTGTCTTGCTGATTTTTCATTTTCCCAATTTATACCCCCATGAGTGGAAGTGCCCTATGCTCTCTAAGCTTTGCTTTTTAGACGTTTCAGGACTCACCGTACACTTCTCCAGAGTGGCTGTTGACAATTTACATCCCGCCCTTCAGTGTAGCAAGGCTCCCATTTCTCCATGGCCTGTCCTGCATTTCTGGTTTTGACACTTTTTTCAGCATGGCCCTTTTGACCAATGGGAAGCGAGACATCTTTGTAGCGCTGATTTGCCTTTCTAGGTTGCTTGGTTGGCCAAAAAGGGCGTATGCGTTTTTTCCTGAATATATTCAGGAAAAAACGCATACGCCCTTTTTGGCCAAGGGCATCATTGTCAACGTTTTGCCGCTTTTCATGTGCTTTAAAGGCGATTCGAATCTACCTCCTGAAATCTGTTTCCTGCAATTCTGCCTTGATTTCAAATCCTCTTCTTTGCCTTCCCTCAATATATTTGTGGGTGAGAGTTATCATTTATAAATCTGCAGGTTTGTGAATTGCAGTGCCCTGAACCTCCATTTTACAACTCGCTTTTTAGGGAGCTGGCCGCAAAAGCGCAGGATGGCTTCAGCCCCTGTTCTGGTTCCGGGGGGCAGGCTGAGCCTGTGGTTAATTCTTCTTCCTGATGGGAAAATAGAGTGACCTGTGCCTGTCCCAACACCAAGAGCTAGTCTTTCATTGGTTCCACGTCTTCCCGTTCATCCTCAGTACAAATTGCAACCTGTACGGAACAGGAGGTTAAAGGTGCTGATGCTCCAAGGAGGGAGATTGCTAGTAAAGTGGCTGGAATGGCGAACCCGGGCACAAGCAAATGAGAAATGAGGTGCGTTTTAGAAACCTTTCCCCATCACACGGTGTACCATCTTCTGGGTATCTCATGCATGTTTTCAATGTAGGAAGATGCCCTTGAACCTGGAGATTTGGGACCCATGCGATGGGTACCACGCAGTATTACTTTAAAGGCTCTGCGTTTGCTCACCCAACCTCACCAAACCTCTCAGCCGCAACAGTGTCCACCCTTAGGTCTCATCCAGCTGTGGGTCTAGATATGGTCAAACCAGGTTGCATCACAGCCCCTGAACGCATTGTGTAAGAATTTCGTTCTCTTTCACTGTCTTTGTTTCATGGGTTTTTCAAAGTAATTTATTTTTATAATGGGGTTTAGCTGCTTTTCACTGCTGTGTTTATGCCGCTTTTTACCCACTTGACACACTAACAGAGAGATATCAATACATAGGTTTTAAGATTATTACTAGTCAGATATATTCTTGTGCGGTGAATAGGGCGTGTTGAGTCCAGTTCTCTGAGCAAGGAGTAGGTCTTGTCTATTACATATTGGGTTTATGGAACGGTATCTGAGCTAATTTGAAACCCTTGTTTTATGTATCACCCCACCTCACCTTTCCCGTTAAGCAGCCATAGTGTGTTTTCTGCATGTGTGACTCTGTTCTGTTTTGTAATTCAGTTCAAGTGTAACGGTTTTTACATTCCCTCTATAAGTGATACCTTATGAGAAGTGTCCTTTGCTGTGTGACTTATTTCACTTAGAGTTGTCGTACCTAAATCCACTCATCATGCTGCTACTAGCCTTATGACATTGATTTCACGGCTGAGTGATATTCCATTGTACATAAGGACCACAACTTCTTTATCCATTTTTCTCTTTCCTGTGATATTGAAGGTGGAATGAAGTGAAGGTCCTTGTCAACAGAGCAGCCCTAAACTTTGGGGTGCTTGTGTCTTGCTGATTTTTCATTTTCCCAATTTATACCCCCATGAGTGGAAGTGCCCTATGCTCTCTAAGCTTTGCTTTTTAGACGTTTCAGGACTCACCGTACACTTCTCCAGAGTGGCTGTTGACAATTTACATCCCGCCCATCAGTGTAGCAAGGCTCCCATTTCTCCATGGCCTGTCCTGCATTTCTGGTTTTGACACTTTTTTCAGCATGGCCCTTTTGACCGATGGGAAGCGAGACATCTTTGTAGCGCTGATTTGCCTTTCCAGGTTGCTTGGTTGGCCAAAAAGGGCGTATGCGTTTTTTCCTGAATATATTCAGGAAAAAACGCATACGCCCTTTTTGGCCAAGGGCATCATTGTCAACGTTTTGCCGCTTTTCATGTGCTTTAAAGGCGATTCGAATCTACCTCCTGAAATCTGTTTCCTGCAATTCTGCCTTGATTTCAAATCCTCTTCTTTGCCTTCCCTCAATATATTTGTGGGTGAGAGTTATCATTTATAACTCTGCAGGTTTGTGAATTGCAGTGCCCTGAACCTCCATTTTACAACTCGCTTTTTAGGGAGCTGGCCGCAAAAGCGCAGGATGGCTTCAGGCCCTGTTCTGGTTCCGGGGGGCAGGCTGAGCCTGTGGTTAATTCTTCTTCCTGATGGGAAAATAGAGTGACCTGTGCCTGTCCCAACACCAAGAGCTAGTCTTTCATTGGTTCCACGTCTTCCCGTTCATCCTCAGTACAAATTGCAACCTGTACGGAACAGGAGGTTAAAGGTGCTGATGCTCCAAGGAGGGAGATTGCTAGTAAAGTGGCTGGAATGGCGAACCCGGTCACAAGCAAATGAGAAATGAGGTGCGTTTTAGAAACCTTTCCCCATCACACGGTGTACCATCTTCTGGGTTTCTCATGCATGTTTTCGATGTAGGAAGATGTCCTTGAACCTGGAGATTTGTAACCCATGCGATGGGTACCATGCAGTATTACTTTAAAGGGTCTGCGTTTGCTCACCAAACCTCACCAAACCTCTCAGCCCCAAGAGTGTCCACCCTTATGTCTCATCCAGCTGTGGGTCTAGATATGGTCAATCCAGGTTGCATCACAGCCCCTGAACGCATTGTGTAAGAATTTCGCTCTCTTTCACTGTCTTTGTTTCACGGGTTTTTCAAAGTAATTTATTTTTATAATGGGGTTTAGCTGCTTTTCACTGCTGTGTTTATGCCGCTTTACACCCACTTGACACACTAACAGAGAGATATCAATACATAGGTTTTAAGATTATTACTAGTCAGATATATTCTTGTGCGGTGAATAGGGCGTGTTGAGTCCAGTTCTCTGAGCAAGGAGTAGGTCTTGTCTATTACATATTGGGTTTATGGAACGGTACCTGAGCTAATTTGAAACCTTTGTTTTATGTATCACCCCACCTCACCTTTCCCGTTAAGCAGCCATAGTGTGTTTTCTGCATGTGTGACTCTGTTCTGTTTTCTGATTCAGTTCAAGTGTAACGGTTTTTACATTCCCTCTATAAGTGATACCTTATGAGAAGTGCCCTTTTCTGTGTGACTTATTTCACTTAGAGTCGTCGTACCTAAATCCACTCATCATGCTGCTACTAGCCTTATGACATTGATTTCACGGCTGAGTGATATTCCATTGTACATAAGGACCACAACTTCTTTATCCATTTTTCTCTTTCCTGGGATATTGAAGGTGGAATGAAGTGGAGGTCCTTGTCAACAGAGCAGCCCTAAACTTTGGGGTGCTTGTGTCTTGCTGATTTTTAATTTTCCCAATTTATAACCCCATGAGTGGAAGTGCCCTATGCTCTCTAAGCTTTGCTTTTTAGACGTTTCAGGACTCACCGTACACTTCTCCAGAGTGGCTGTTGACAATTTACATCCCGCCCATCAGTGTAGCAAGGCTCCCATTTCTCCATGGCCTGTCCTGCATTTCTGGTTTTGACACTTTTTTCAGCATGGCCCTTTTGACCAATGGGAAGCGAGACATCTTTGTAGCGCTGATTTGCCTTTCCAGGTTGCTTGGTTGGCCAAAAAGGGCGTATGCGTTTTTTCCTGAATATATTCAGGAAAAAACGCATACGCCCTTTTTGGCCAAGGGCATCATTGTCAACGTTTTGCCGCTTTTCATGTGCTTTAAAGGCGATTCGAATCTACCTCCTGAAATCTGTTTCCTGCAATTCTGCCTTGATTTCAAATCCTCTTCTTTGCCTTCCCTCAATATATTTGTGGATGAGAGTTATCATTTATAACTCTGCAGGTTTGTGAATTGCAGTGCCCTGAACCTCCATTTTACAACTCGCTTTTTAGGGAGCTGGCCGCAAAAGCGCAGGATGGCTTCAGCCCCTGTTCTGGTTCCGGGGGGCAGGCTGAGCCTGTGGTTAATTCTTCTTCCTGATGGGAAAATAGAGTGACCTGTGCCTGTCCCAACACCAAGAGCTAGTCTTTCATTGGTTCCACGTCTTCCCGTTCATCCTCAGTACAAATTGCAACCTGTACGGAACAGGAGGTTAAAGGTGCTGATGCTCCAAGGAGGGAGATTGCTAGTAAAGTGGCTGGAATGGCGAACCTAGGCACAAGCAGATGAGAAATGAGGTGCGTTTTAGAAACCTTTCCCCATCACACGGTGTACCATCTTCTGGGTATCTCATGCATGTTTTCGATGTAGGAAGATGCCCTTGAATCTGGAGATTTGGGACCCATGCGATGGGTACCACGCAGTATTACTTTAAAGGGTCTGCGTTTGCTCACCCAACCTCACCAAACCTCTCAGCCGCAACAGTGTCCACCCTTAGGTCTCATCCAGCTGTGGGTCTAGATATGGTCAATCCAGGTTGCATCACAGCCCCTGAACGCATTGTGTAAGAATTTCTCTCTCTTTCACTGTCTTTGTTTCATGGGTTTTTCAAAGTAATTTATTTTTATAATGGGGTTTAGCTGCTTTTCACTGCTGTGTTTATGCCGCTTTTTACCCACTTGACACACTAACAGAGAGATATCAATACATAGGTTTTAAGATTATTACTAGTCAGATATATTCTTGTGCGGTGAATAGGGCGTGTTGAGTCCAGTTCTCTGAGCAAGGAGTAGGTCTTGTCTATTACATATTGG
The DNA here is from genome assembly GCF_965194805.1 of Balaenoptera borealis. Taxonomy (NCBI): domain Eukaryota; kingdom Metazoa; phylum Chordata; class Mammalia; order Artiodactyla; family Balaenopteridae; genus Balaenoptera; species Balaenoptera borealis. The sequence continues at coordinate 2,084 of NW_028121809.1, read as the reverse complement.
GTTTATGGAACGGTATCTGAGCTAATTTGAAACCCTTGTTTTATGTATCACCCCACCTCACCTTTCCCGTTAAGCAGCCATAGTGTGTTTTCTGCATGTGTGACTCTGTTTTGTTTTGTAATTCAGTTCAAGTGTAACGGTTTTTACATTCCCTCTATAAGTGATACCTTATGAGAAGTGTCCTTTGCTGTGTGACTTATTTCACTTAGAGTCGTCGTACCTAAATCCACTCATCATGCTGCTACTAGCCTTATGACATTGATTTCACGGCTGAGTGATATTCCATTGTACATAAAGACCACAACTTCTTTATCCATTTTTCTCTTTCCTGGGATATTGAAGGTGGAATGAAGTGGAGGTCCTTGTCAACAGAGCAGCCCTAAACTTTGGGGTGCTTGTGTCTTGCTGATTTTTCATTTTCCCAATTTATACCCCCATGAGTGGAAGTGCCCTATGCTCTCTAAGCTTTGCTTTTTAGACGTTTCAGGACTCACCGTACACTTCTCCAGAGTGGCTGTTGACAATTTACATCCCGCCCTTCAGTGTAGCAAGGCTCCCATTTCTCCATGGCCTGTCCTGCATTTCTGGTTTTGACACTTTTTTCAGCATGGCCCTTTTGACCAATGGGAAGCGAGACATCTTTGTAGCGCTGATTTGCCTTTCTAGGTTGCTTGGTTGGCCAAAAAGGGCGTATGCGTTTTTTCCTGAATATATTCAGGAAAAAACGCATACGCCCTTTTTGGCCAAGGGCATCATTGTCAACGTTTTGCCGCTTTTCATGTGCTTTAAAGGCGATTCGAATCTACCTCCTGAAATCTGTTTCCTGCAATTCTGCCTTGATTTCAAATCCTCTTCTTTGCCTTCCCTCAATATATTTGTGGGTGAGAGTTATCATTTATAACTCTGCAGGTTTGTGAATTGCAGTGCCCTGAACCTCCATTTTACAACTCGCTTTTTAGGGAGCTGGCCGCAAAAGCGCAGGATGGCTTCAGCCCCTGTTCTGGTTCCGGGGGGCAGGCTGAGCCTGTGGTTAATTCTTCTTCCTGATGGGAAAATAGAGTGACCTGTGCCTGTCCCAACACCAAGAGCTAGTCTTTCATTGGTTCCACGTCTTCCCGTTCATCCTCAGTACAATTTGCAACCTGTACGGAACAGGAGGTTAAAGGTGCTGATGCTCCAAGGAGGGAGATTGCTAGTAAAGTGGCTGGAATGGCGAACCCGGGCACAAGCAAATGAGAAATGAGGTGCGTTTTAGAAACCTTTCCCCATCACACGGTGTACCATCTTCTGGGTATCTCATGCATGTTTTCAATGTAGGAAGATGCCCTTGAACCTGGAGATTTGGGACCCATGCGATGGGTACCACGCAGTATTACTTTAAAGGGTCTGCGTTTGCTCACCCAACCTCACCAAACCTCTCAGCCGCAACAGTGTCCACCCTTAGGTCTCATCCAGCTGTGGGTCTAGATATGGTCAAACCAGGTTGCATCACAGCCCCTGAACGCATTGTGTAAGAATTTCGTTCTCTTTCACTGTCTTTGTTTCATGGGTTTTTCAAAGTAATTTATTTTTATAATGGGGTTTAGCTGCTTTTCACTGCTGTGTTTATGCCGCTTTACACCCACTTGACACACTAACAGAGAGATATCAATACATAGGTTTTAAAATTATTACTAGTCAGATATATTCTTGTGCGGTGAATAGGGCGTGTTGAGTCCAGTTCTCTGAGCAAGGAGTAGGTCTTGTCTATTACATATTGGGTTTATGGAACGGTACCTGAGCTAATTTGAAACCTTTGTTTTATGTATCACCCCACCTCACCTTTCCCGTTAAGCAGCCATAGTGTGTTTTCTGCATGTGTGACTCTGTTCTGTTTTCTGATTCAGTTCAAGTGTAACGGTTTTTACATTCCCTCTATAAGTGATACCTTATGAGAAGTGCCCTTTTCTGTGTGACTTATTTCACTTAGAGTCGTCGTACCTAAATCCACTCATCATGCTGCTACTAGCCTTATGACATTGATTTCACGGCTGAGTGATATTCCATTGTACATAAGGACCACAACTTCTTTATCCATTTTTCTC
>NW_028121810.1:0-34107 GCF_965194805.1 Balaenoptera borealis | reverse complement strand
ATACAAATGAACTAACTTACAAAACAGAGGCAGACTCACAGACTTGGAAAACAAACTTATGGTTACCAAAGGGGAGAGGTGGGGGGTAGGGATAAATCAGGAGCTTGGGGTAAACATACGAATACTATTATATATAACAGATAAGCAACAAGGACCTACTGTATAGCACAGGGAGCTCTACTCAGTATTCTGGGAATACCGTTAACAGAAAAGAATCTGAAAAAGAATGAATATATGCATATGTGTAACTGAATCACTTGCTGTGCAGCTGAAATGAACACAACATTGAAAATCAACTATACTCCAATAAAATTTAAATTTCAAAATAAAGAAAATCACCTATATTTCAAAAGAAAAAAAAAAAAAAAAAGAATTCCCATCTCTTTATATGGCTTGATAGCTTACTTTTTTAGTGCTCAATATTATCCCATTCCCAGAATATATTAATACTATATCATTTCATTCACCTATTGGAGGACACCTTAGTTTCATTCACATTTTGGCAATATTGAATTAGGTGCTATAAATATCCATATGCAGGTTTTCCTCTGGAAGTATGTTTTAAACTACTTTCATTAAATATCCATGAGAACACTTGACGGATTGTACAGTAATGGAATGCTCAATATTCTAGCAAGGGTCAATCAGACTACCAAAGTAGCTGTATTATTTTTCATTTCCACCAATGACAAATGACATTTCCTATTTTTCCACATCTCCTACAGAATTTGTTCTTGTCATTGTTCACATTTTAGCCATTCTAAGTGTTACATAGTGGTATGTAATTGTATTTTTAATTTGCTTTTTCATGGCAGCATGTAATCTGGATTATTCTTCTGTATACTTATATGCATAGTGTCTATTTTCTTTGGTGAGGTGTCCATAAAGTATATTGGTCCACATTTTATTTAGGTTGCTTTCTTTTTTTTCTACCCAATCTGTATTTGTTTTATTTATTTTCGTGCCTTATTGCATTAGCAAAGACTTGGAGTAAAATATGGAAAAGGAGTCATGAAAGGGGACATCCTTGCTTTTACCTAAACTTAGTGGAAAAGCTTCATGGTTTTGACCATTGATCATGACGTAAGATAAAAGTTTCCTGTAAATCTTTGTTATCAACTTGAGAAAGCTCCAGTCTATTTCTTTAACTGAGAGTTTTTATGAAGAATGGGTGTTAGATTTTTTCAAAGGTCTTCTGAATCTATTGATATGCTAATGATTGTCTTTAAGGTGTTGATATGATGGATATAATTATTTGATTCTAGAATGTTGAACCAGCCTTTCATACCTGGGATTATTTCCTCTCATTCATGATATAAAATTCTCTCAAAATATTGTTGGATTCGATTTGGTAATATTTTGTTGAGGATTTTTGCATTGATGTTCCTGAGAGATATTGGTCAGTTTTCTTTACTATTCATATGTTCTTCTAAGTTTGGATGTTGTGGATTTAGTGTCAGACATTCATTTGGGGAGATTCCCAGTCATTTTTAAAAAATATTTTCTGTTCTTTATTATCTTTATTCTCCTCCTGCTATACCCATTATGTATAGGTCACAGCATTTTTCATTGTTCCACAATTATTGATTACTCTGTTCTGTTGATTTCTTTCCTGCCCATTTTCTCTTTTCTTTTGAGATTTAAAGGTTTCTCCTGATATGTCTTCAAGCTCACAGACATTTCTCCTCAGCCAGCTCTTTGACTGCTAAAACAAAATACGAGAGACTTGGTATTTTACAAACAACAGAATATTTTTGTTTTCTCATAATTGCTGAGGCTGAAAAGTTCAAGAACAAGTAACCAGGGGCTTCCCTGGAGGTGCAGTGGTTAAGAATCTGCCTACCAATAAAGGGGACAAGGGTTCGAGCCCTGGTCCAGGGAGATCCCACATGCCATGGAACAACTAAGCCCGTGCACCACAAATACTGAGCCTGTGCTCTAGAGTCCACAGGCCACAACTACTGAGCCCGTGAGCCACAACTACTGAAACCCACACTCCTAGAGCCCGTGCTCCGCAACAAGAGAAGCCACTCAATCAGAAGCCCGCGCACCGCACCAAAGACCCAACACAGCCAAAAAATTAATTAATTAATTATCTAATTAATTATTTTTTAAAAAAAGAACAAGTTGCCAGCTGACTTAGTGTCTGGCGAGGGACCAATTTCTGGTTCATAATGTGGGTCTTCTCGCTCGGCAATGAAATCATAGAATGGGCATAAGGTCTTCTGTGTGCTACATTTATTAGGTCACTAATCCCATGTTTGAGGTCTCTGGCCTCATAACCTAATCACCTCCCAAAACCCCCACCTCCTAATACCATCAACATGGGAGCTGGGTTTCAAAATTTTAAAATTAGAGGTACAAAATATTTACACCATAACAGGGACCACAGAGTTAACTGATTTTTCCTTTCATGTTAAAGGTTTGCACATTTATATTTATTATATAATCCCAAAACCCTTGTTTTTTTTTTATAAGATTCTTTTTCCGTATACGCCAGTACAGACCACTGAGTAGAGTTCCCTGTGCTATAAAGCAGGTCTTTATCAATACTTATCTATTTTATATATAGTAGTGTGTATAAGTCAGTCCCAATCTCCCAATTTATCCCTTCCCCACTTATCCCTTGGTAACCATAAGTTTGTTTTCTATATCCATGATTCTATTTCTGTTGTGTAAGTAAGTTCATTTGTACCTTTTTTTTTCTTTTTTAGATTCCTCATATAAGCAGTATCATATGATATCTGTCTTTCTGTGTCTGACTTGCTTCACTCAGTATAACAATCTCTAGGTCCATCCATGTTGCTACAAAACCCTTAATTGTTAAGGATAACTCTCAATTTTTCCCAGTATCATCAGCAATTCTTTCTGGCAGACACGTGATAACACTTTTTAAACAGGGATATTGAGACCAAGGCTCCTGACCTGCAAACAAACAAAACATCATTCATATAGTGAAAACTTTGCAAATCAAAGGATGAAAGCACTTGGTCTAAATCCCTTTGCACCCACTGCTGACAGAGGGCAGAGGAGTTTGACTCACTAATCTTCCTTACGTGCACTTCTTCCTAATGGGGTATTCCATCTAAAACTTATAAGAAGCGGGGATGTATCATGGAACACACCAATCGCTACTACAGATTCTGAAGCAGCAAAAACAAACAAACAAACAAAAAAACCATGATGAATCCATCCAAAGGGTTCTGTCCACATTGTTACAATAGTTTCCCTCACACTGTGAACCCTTTTCAAACCCTATCACTTGAACCTATTTTTATTTTTTTCAACAAAAATAATGTTAATCTGCAGTCAGATACTCCAGTAATATTACACTATCCCTTGTGCAAGTATGTAGGGATTTGAGGAGCTATGGGAGGCCACCATGAGAGGTTGCCTAGAGTAATTAGGACATTTCATTTAATGTTGGTTCTTCTCCCTAAGATGTCTGCTATCCTCTTCTTTTTGTAGCTACTAGCATTGAGAAAGTGACCAAGATAAGGCCCTTCTCTTTTACTGCCCATGAATGCAACTGTGATTAACCCCACAGAACTTGGTGCTTCCAGAATCCCCTGAACCTACTGACCCTCCATGCATGGCATGACATAGATAAGGATGGTGACGTGTATCCTTGTATAGAGCATGTTATAAAATGTTTGACTCTTCCCTTCCTCATAATTCCAAAGAATAGTTTTCTTTGGATTTCTGCTTAATGCTGCTGGAGTTGGTACATAAGTTGAGGGAGGTATCAGGGCACACCAAAAGAGAGGGTAACTGCACAGAAAATACAAGCAGGTACATTTCTGTGTAGTTTCAAGCAGCTTATTTGCTATATCAACCATGGTGTCATGTCGACCCTTCCTCTTTCTACTAGTAGTACAACAAACATAGAGGATATTTAGGCTGCTTGTTTTATCCCCACCTCTCACAATTGATCTGCATTAACATATAGGACAATGAAGGGCCCTTTCTACCATCTTAACCAATATTTGAGAACTAGAAAATGTCCAGATTTTGGGGGGTTTATTTTCATATTCCCCAATCAGGCCTACGAAGGAATCTTACCTATTGTGTTTAATGAAGTCATATCTCTGACGGCATCCCATCATCAACAAAACTGGAAAGAAATTTGAAGGGTCTTCGATTTTACCATATTTGAAATAACAATATTTTAGCCTGACACGTTTTTGGATTTTAGAAAAAAATATTTTAAATGAGACAAAAAATCATTTTTATGACACAAAAAGACAGCAATAGTTTTATATTTTTATCTGTTCCACTTGCACACAAGTGTCTCATGGGGTTATGTAAAGCTCTCCTGTTGGGTGCTGTGCATGGTGCAAGTATGGATTAAAGCTTAGGAATCTTAAGCTTCAGTCACCTGAAACATTTAAATTAGGATGCAAACAATCCTGTCCAACATTTGAAAAGAGCAAGACACTCTCTTTATTTTATTTGTTAGGTAATTAATCTGTCTTTTCCCCAAGGAGAGAAACAAGTGGCATCTTCCATCAATGTGTTGCACAAATATCTTTGAACAGAGAGTGCAAGCAGAGGCTGATACAGGATGTGAAAAAAAAAAAAAGAGAGAGACCCTTGTGGCATTTTCTCCTAACTTATTGCAATCTCCCATTTAAAATGTGGGAATAATCAATCTTCTGAGGAAAAAGGCCCAAGGAAGGTTTTTGCTTCTGTGGAATAATGGGATTGCTAAAGATTTCAGGAGGCAAGACGAATTAGTGAGAATGACCATGAGAAATCAGAGAAAAGTCAGATCCATGGATGAAGTGATGTTTACCACTGTGAATCAATGAGAAGTAGGAGCAAATGAAAAGAAAGCTGATACAACATTTTCTGAATAAATGTAACCTTTCAGCTGTCATAGAAAAATTAATACTCACTATGATACAACATATTTAGTTTAGAAAGTTAACTTAAATTTAAAGCTTAATAATTACATTTATTGAAGAAATGAAAACATATTTGTGGTTTAGAATAAATAATGTGTTCTGCTACAGGTAAGAAGACTACATAAATAAATAGAAATAAGACTAAATAAATAAAGAGGAAAATAACAAATTAGATGTTATTAACATTAAAAACTGGCACTCATCTAAAGAAAGAGAAGGAGAGACAGAAAGAGAGAAGAACTCATCTCAAGCATGTATTAAAAACTCCTAAATAAGAAGTCTTCAGATGTTAAAAAAAGGAAGTCTTCAATAAGAAGATAATAGAATAGCAAAATGGGGGAAATATACCAAAAGATATTTCAAAAAAGAGAGTACAGAATGTTAAGTAAACATATCAAAAGATGCTTGGCTTCTTAGTAGTCAATTAAACGCAAAAGCGTGATACCTGGAATTATCACTCACCAACCAGAAAGTTCAAATGAAAATGACAGGTATTATCAAGTTTGACAAGAATGTGTATAATCCTTGAATCTCATTCACTGCTGCTGAAGATGAAAAATCATACAAATGTTTTGAAAATATTTAGAAATATCTAAAAAGATAAACACAAGAAAGCTATGACTCGAAAATGTTACTACTACATGTATACTGAACAATAATTTATACACACACCACCAAAGCTCAAGTTCTAGAATTTATATACCAGTGCTGTTCTCAATAGACACAAACTGAAAATCACTCATATTGTAATACACATTGGAATAAATTAATTAATAGTTAAATATTTACATTATGGAATCCTATGCAACAGTGGCAATGCATGATCACAACAACAGGCAACCATATAGGCATATTCACAAACAACATAAAATAAAAAAAGCCCAATCCAAAAGTGATTTTACTGTGCCATAGCATTTATATAAAATACAAAATACAGGTAAAGTTATCTTTTTGTTAGATACCAGAACAATATTAAACCTTAAGGGGAGTCACTAGAATGGGACCAGGGGGCCTCTGAGTATCTGGCAATTTTCTGTGTCTTTATCTAGAAGCTATGTTTAGAGTGTATTCAGATGCTGAATTTTCTGAAATTTGTCATTTCCTTACAAACCATGCATGTTTTTCGTTGTTTTTTATACATAACAAAAACTAAAAAAGATAGACCAGGGAAGGTAATTGTATTAGCACTTTAATATCCATGCTTTTCAAGGTGGAAGTGAAAAGTATGAAATACTTGACATTGTGATTACTTCTTAAAACTAAGGTGAAAATTTGAGGTTAATAAATAAGACACACTTCTTCATATATAATCCTCAAAGAGGAGGGGTAGAAAGGAGTATTATTTTTTTTCTTTAATACAGAATCGTTAAGATAGAAAATAATGAAAACAGACTAGGTTTAAAAAAGAGCACACTGGACTTCCCTGGTGGCACAGTGGGTAAGAATTTGCCTGCCAATGCAGGGAACAGGGGTTCCATCCCTGGTCTGGGAAGATCCCACATGCCACAGAGCAACTAAGCCCGTGTGCCACAAGTACTGAGCCTGTGCTCTAGAGCCTGCAAGCGACAACTATTGAGCCTGCATGACACAACTACTGAAGCCCATGCACCTAGAGCCCATACTCCACAACAAGAGAAACCACCGCAAGGAGAAGCCCGTGCACCACAACGATGAGTAACCCCTGCTTCTCTAGTAACAACTGGAGAAACCCTGTGCAGCAACGAAGACCCAACACAACCAAAAATTTAAAAAAATAAATCTTTTGACTTCTGAGATGACTCACTCACGTGGCTGTAGGTAAGAGGCCTCAGTTCCTTGCCACATGGATCTCTCCTTAGGGCTGCTTGAGTGTCCTCATGACATGGCAGCTGGCTTACCCCAGGATGAGTGATCTAGCAGAAACCAAAGCAGAAGCTGCAATGTCTTTTATAACTTTGGAAGCTGCACTTTGTCACTTCTGCAATTTCTTATTAGTTAAACAGTCAACCCTTTTCAAGTGCGAGGAGCCACACTGGTACATGGAGACTGGGAGATAATTAGGGGATAATTAGGTCCATCTTGGAGGCTGGCTACCAAAGTGGCTGACTAGCCAAAGTCTGAATTTTGTTTCCTTCACTTCTGGAGAGAAAATGGTCAGTGAACCTCATTGGTGGTCTTTGAGATGTACCAAAGCTACCTCTTGCTCTCACCCCCAGCTGTGTGGCTGACAGGGTCTTGGTGCTCCAGCCGGGTGTCAAGCCTGTGCCTCTGAGGTGGGAGAGCCGAGTTCAGGACATTGGTCTACCAGAGACCTCTGGCACCTTGTAATATCAAATGGCGAAAGCTCTCCCAGAGATACCCGTCTCAACGCTAAGACCCAGCTCCACTCAGAGACCAGCAAGATCCAGTGCTGGACATCCCATGCCAAACAACTAGCAAGACAGGAATGCAGGCCCACCCATTAGCAGAGAGGCTGCCGAAAATCACAATAAGGTCACAGACACCCCAAAACACACCACCAGATGCGGATCTGTCCACCAGAAAGACAAGATCCAGACACACCCACCAGAACACAGGCACCAGTCCCCTCCATCAGAAAGCCTACACAGCCCACTGAACCAACCTTAGCCACTGGGGGCAGACACCAAATACAACGGGAACTACGAATCTGCAGCCTCTGAAAAGGAGAGCCCAAACACAGTCCCCAAAGCCAAATGAGAAGACACAGAAACACACAGCAGATGAAGGAGCAAGGTTAAAACCCACCAGACCAAACAAATGTGGAGGAAATAGGCAGTCTACCTGAAAAAGAATTCAGAGTAATGATAGTAAAGATGATCCCAAATCTTGGAACTGGAATGGAGAATAGACAAGAAACGTTTAACAAGGACCTAGAAGAACTAAAGAGCAAACAAACAATGATGAACAACACAATAAATGGAATTAAAAATTCTCTAGAAGGAAACAATAGCAGAATAACTGAGGCAGAAGAATGGATAAATGACCTGGAAGATAAAATAGTGGAAATAACTACTGCAAAGCAAAATAAAGAAAAAAGAATGAAAAGAATTGAGGACAATCTGAGACATCTCTGGGAAAACATTAAACGCACCAACATTCGAATATAGGGGTCCCAGAAGTAGAAGAGAAAAAGAAAGACACTGAGAAAATATTTGAAGAGATTATAGTTGAAAACTTCCCTAATATGGGAAAGGAAATCGTTAATCAAGTCCAGGAAGCGCAGGGAGTCCCATACAAGATAAACCCAAGGAGAAACATGCCAAAACATATATTAATCAAACTATCAAAAATTAAATACAAAGAAAAAATATTAAAAGCAGCAAGGGAAAAACAACAAATAACATACAAGGGAATCCCCATAAGGTTAACAGCTGAACTTTCAGCAGAAACTCTGCAGGCCAGAAGGGACTGGCAGGACATATTTAAAGTAATGAAAGGGGAAAAGCTACAACCAAGATTACTCGACCCACCAAGGATCTCGTTCAGATTCGACAGAGAAATTAAAACCTTTACAGAGAAGCAAAAGCTAAGAGAATTCAGGACCACCAAACCCGCTTTACAACAAATGCTAAAGGAACTTCTCTAGGCAGGAAACACAAGAGAAGGAAAAGACCTACAATAAGAAACCCAAAACAATTAAGAAAATGGTAATAAGAACATACATATCAATAATTACCTTAAAGGTAAATGGATTAAATGCTCCAACCAAAAGACATAGACTGGCTGAATGGATCCGAAAACACGACCGGTATGTATGTGGTCTACAAGAGACCCACTTCAGACATAGGGACACATACAGATGGAAAGTGAGGGGATGGAATAAGATATTCCATGCCAATGGAAATCAAAAGAAAGCTAGAGTAGCAATTCTCATATCAGACAAAAAAGATTTTAAAATAAAGACTATTACAGGGGACAAAGATGGACACTACATAATGATCAAGGGATCGATCCAAGAAGAAGATATAACAATTGTATATATTTAGGCACCCAACATAGGAGCACCTCAATACATAAGGCAAATGCTAACAGCCATAAAAGGGGAAATCGACAGTAACACAATCATAGTAGGGGACTTTAGCACCCCTCTTTCACCAACGAACAGATCATCCACAATGAAAATAAATAAGGAAACACAAGCTTTAAATGATACATTAAACAAGATGGACTTAATTGATATTTATAGGACATTCCATCCAGAAACAACAGAATACACTTTTTCTCAAGTGCTCCTGGAACATTCTCCAGGATAGATCATATCTTGGGTCACAAATCAAACCTTGGTAAATATAAGAAAATTGAAATCGTATCAAGTATCTTTTCCGACCACAATGCTATCAGACTAGATATCAATTACAGGAAAAAAATCTGTAAAAAATAGAAACACATGGGCGCTCAACAATACACTACTTAATAACCAAGACATCACTGAAGAAATCAAAGAGGAAATAAAAAAATACCTAGAAACAAATGACAATGAAAACATGAAGACCCAAAACCTATGGGATGCAGCAAGAGCAGTTCTAAGAGAGAAGTTTATAGCAATACAATCCTACCTCAAGAAACAAGAAATATCTCAAATAAACAAGTTAACCTTACACCTAAAGCAATTAGAGAAAGAAAGAAAAAAAAAAAAAAAAAAAAAAAAACAAAGTCAGCAGAGGAAAGACATCATAAAGATCAGACCAGAAATAAATGAAAAAGAAATGAAGGAAACAACAGCAAAGATCAAAAAAAACTAAAAGCTGGTTCTTTGAGAAGATAAACAAAATTGATAAAGCATTAGCCAGACTCATCAAGAAAAAAAGGGAGACGACTCAAATCAATAGAATTACAAATGAAAAAGGAGAAGTGACAACTGACACTGCAGACATACAAAGGATCATGAGAGATTACTGCAAGCAACTATATGCCAATAAAATGGACAACCTGGAAGAAATGGACAAATGCTTAGAAAAGCACAACCTTCCAAGACTGAACCAGGAAGAAATAGAAACTACAAACAAACCAATCCCAAGCACTGAACTTGAGACTGTGATTAAAAATCTTCCAACAAACAAAAGCCCAGGACCAGATGGCTTCACAGGCAAATTCTATCAAACATTTAGAGAAGAGTTAACACCTATCCTTCTCAAACTCTTCCAAAATATAGCAGAGGGAGGAACTCTCCCAAACTTATTCTATGAGACCACCATCTCCCTGACACCAAAACCAGACAAAGATGTCACAAAGAAAGAAAACTACAGGTCAATATCACTGATGAACATAGCTGCAAAAATCCACTGCACAATACTAGCAAACAGAATCCAACAGCGCCTTAAAAGGATCATACACCATGATCAAGTGGGGTTTATCCCAGGGATGCAAGGATTCTTTAATACATGCAAATCAATGAGATACACCATATTAAAAAACTGAAGGATAAAAACCATATGGTCATCTCAATAGATGCAGAAAATGCTTTCGACAATATTAAACACCCATTTATCATAAAAACCCTCCAGAAAGTAGGCATAGAGGGAACTTTCCTCAACATAATAAAGGCCATATATGACAAACCCACAGCCAGCATCGTTCTCAATGGTGAAAAAGTGAAACCATTTCCACCAAGATCAGGAACAAGACAAGGTTGCCCACTCTCACCACTATTATTCCACACACTTTTGGAATTTTTAGCTACAGCAATCAGAGAAGAAAAAGAAATAAAAGGAATCCAAATCGGAAAAGAAGAAGTTAAGCTCTCACTGTTTGCAGATGACATGATACTATACATAGAGAATCCTAAAGATGCTACCAGAAACCTACTAGAGCTAATCAATGAACTGGTAAGGTTGCAGGATACAAAATTAATGTACAGATATCTCTTTCATTCCTATACACTAAAGATGAAAATTCTGAAAGAGAAATTAGGGAAACACTCCCATTTACCACTGCAACACAAAGAATAAAATACCTAGGAATAAACCTACCTAAGGAGACAAAAGACGTTTACTCAACAAACTATAAGACACTGATGAAAGAAATCAAAGATGACACAAACAGATACAGAGATATACCATGTTCTTGGATTGGAAGAATCAACATTGTGAAAATGACTCTACTACCCAACGCAATCTACAGATTCAATGCAATCCCTATGAAACCACCAATGGAATTTTTCAGAGAACTAGAACAAAAAAATTTCACAATTTGTATGGAAACACAAAAGACCCCGAACAGCCAAAGCAATCTTGAGAAGAAAAACAGAGCTGGAGGAATCAGGCTCCCTGACTTCAGACAATACTACAAAGCTACAGTAGTCAAGACAGTATGGTACTGGCACAAAAACAGAAATATAGAGCAATGGAACAGGAGAGAAAGCCCAGACATAAACCCATACACATATGGTCACCTTATTTTTGATAAAGGAGGCAAGAATATACAATGGAGAAATCACAGCCTCTTCAATAAGTGGTGTTGGGAAAACTGGACAGCTACATGTAAAAGAATGAAATTAGAATACTCCCTAACACCATACACAAAAATAAACTCAAAATGGATTAGAGACCTAAATATAAGACTGGACACTATAAAACTCTTAGAGGAAAACATAGGAAGAACACTCTTTGACATAAATCACAGCAAGATCTTTTTTGATCCACCTCCTAGAGTAATGGAAATAAAAAACAAAAATAAACAAGTGGGACCTAATGAAACTTCAAAGCTTTTGCACAGCAAAGGAAACCATAAACAAGACGAAAAGACAACCCTCAGAATGGGCGAAAATATTTGCAAATGAACCAACGGACAAAGGATTAATCTCCAAAATATATAAACAGCTCATTCAGCTCAATATTAAAGAAACAAACACCCCAATCCAAAAATGGGCAGAAGACCTAAATAGACATTTCTCCAAAGAAGACATACAGACGGCCACGAAGCATATGAAAAGATGCTCAACATCACTAATTATTAGAGAAATGCAAATCAAAACTACAATGAGGTATCACCTCACTCCTGTTAGAATGGGCATCATCAGAAAATCTACAAACAACAAATGCTGGAGAGGGTGTGGAGAAAAGGGAAACCTCTTGCACTGTTGGTGGGAATGTAAATGGACACAGCCACTATGGAGAACAATATGGAGGTTCCTTAAAAAACTAAAAATAGAATTACCATATGACCCAGCAATCCCACTACTGGGCATATACCCAGAGAAAACTGTAATTCAAAAAGACACATGCACCCGAATGTTCATTGCAGCACTATTTACAATAGCCAGGTCATGGAAGCAACCTAAATGCCCATCAACAGACGAATGGATAAAGAAGTTGTGGTACATATATACAATGGAATATTACTCAGCCATAAAAAGGAACGAAATTGAGTCATTTGTTGAGACGTGGATGGATCTAGAGACTGTCATACAGAGTGAAGTAAGTCAGAAAGAGAAAAACAAATATCGTATATTAATGCATGTATGTGGAACCTAGAAAAATGGTACAGATGAGCCAGTTTGCAGGGCAGAAGTTGAGACACAGATGTAGAGAATGAACATATGGACACCAAGGGGGGAAAAGTGCGGTGGGGTGGGGATGGTGGTGTGCTGAATTGGGCGATTGGGATGGACATGTATACACTGATGTGTATAAAATTGATGCCTAATAAGAACCTGCAGTATAAAAAAACAAACAAAACAACTAATACTAAACTTTCATTGGGTTATTTGTATGGAAATATGTTAATATAAATGTTTCAGACATTACATGAAATTTCTAAAAATCTTATATTTGTATTTGTATGGGAATATGTATGGATATATGTTAATATAAATGTTTCAGACATTACATGAAATTTCTAAAAATCTTATATGTTCTGGTATGATGTTATAAGTAATAATCCTAGTTATTACTTTAAAATGTATATCTCAGAAATAACTAATTTTCTTGTCAACTGCATTATTATGAACTTTCATCAAATCTTTAATCGTGGTCATTTTTAAGTCTTTTGTCATTTACAGACAGTTCTGGGTGTACTCTGATGATTTTGCAAATATGTTCCTATAAAAGGGTTACATCTTCAAGAAATTCATGGAAAAGACTCTGACAAGTACAGGTTTCTGGTAACTGACTGTACTGCTGAACTGAATGAATAAGCATTTTCAGAACTCTAATGAAAAACTGATGAACTCATAAAAGTGCTAACAAAAGATCAAGATGAAAAAAAAATTAATTACATGGGACTGAGTGAACTGATGAGGATGAGTATAATTTTTGTGACTTTCTGTCTGAATTAAAAAAAAAAAATCCCACAAGGACTCAGAGGCAAAGAATATACAAATCAATTTTCACTGCAAAGTAAAGGAGCTGTTACAGTGGAGGATTACTGGATTGAATGTCAATATTATGACATAGTATGAGTGTGTTTCATGTTTGGTAATTGCAATCACAATTTCACAATTTGTATGGAAACACAAAAGACCCCGAACAGCCAAAGCAATCTTGAGAAGAAAAACAGAGCTGGAGGAATCAGGCTCCCTGACTTCAGACAATACTACAAAGCTACAGTAGTCAAGACAGTATGGTACTGGCACAAAGACAGAAATATAGAGCAGTGGAACAGGAGAGAAAGCCCAGACATAAACCCATACACATATGGTCACCTTATTTTTGATAAGGGAGGCAAGAATATACAATGGAGAAATCACAGCCTCTTCAATAAGTGGTGCTGGGAAAACTGGACAGCTACCGGTACAAGAATGAAATTAGAAGACTCCCTAACACCATACACAAAAATAAACTCAAAATGGATCAAAGACCTAAATGTAAGGCCAGACACTATCAAACTCTTAGAGGAAAACATAGGCAGAACACTCTATGACATCAATCACAGCAAGATCCTTTATGACCCACCTCCTAGAAAACGGAAATTAAAAAGAAACATAAACAAATGAGACCTAAGGAGACTTAAAAGCTTTTGCACAGCAAAGGAAAACGTAAACAAGACGAAAAGGCCACCCTCAGAATGGGAGAAAATATTTGCCAACGAAGCAGCTGACAAAGGATTAATCTCCAAACGTTACAAGCAGCCCATGCAGCTCAATATCAAAAAAAACAAAAACAAACAACCCAATCCATAAATGGGCAGAAGACCTAAATAGACATTTCTCCAAAGAAGATATACAGATTGCCAACAAACACATGAAAGAATGCTCAACATCACTGATCATTAGAGAAATGCAACTCGAAATTACAATGAGGTATCACCACACACAGGTAAGAATGGCCATCATCAAAAAAATCTACAAACAATAAATGCTGCAGAGGTGTGGAAAAAAGGGAACCCTCTTGCACCGTTGGTGGGAGTGTAAATTGATACAGCCACTATCGAGAACGGTATCGAGGTTCTTTAAAAAACTAAAAATAGAACTACCATATGACACAGCAATCCCACTACTGGGCATATACCTGGAGAAAACCATAATTCAAAAAGAGTCATGTTCCACAATGTTCACTGCAGCTCTATTTGCAATAGCCAGGACATGGAAGCAACCTAAGTGTCCATCAACTGATGAATGGGTAAAAAAGATGTTGCACATCTTCAATATAAAATGGAATATTACTCAGCCATAAAAAGAAATGAAATTGAGTTATTTGTAGTGAGATGGATGGACCTAGAGTCTGTCCTACAGAGTGAAGTAAGTCAGAAAGAGAAAAACAAATACTGTATGCTAACACATATATGTGGAATCTAAAAAGAAAAGGAAAAGAAACGGTTGGGAAGAACCTAGGGACAGGACAGGAATGAAGACGCAGACATAGAGAATGGACTTGAGGCCATGGGGAGGGGGAAGGGTAAGCTGGGACGAAGTGAGAGAGTGGCATGGACTTATATATACTACCAAATGTAAAATAGCTAGCTAGTAGGAAACAGCTGCATAGAAGAGGGAGATCAGCTCAGTGCTTTATGACCACTTAGAGGGGTGGGATAGGGAGGGAGGGAGGGAGACGCAACAGGGAGGAGATATGGGGATATATGGATATGTATATCTGATTCACTTTGTTCTAAAGCAGAGACTAACACACCATTGTAAAGCAATTATAGTCCAATAAAGATGTTAAAATTAAATACATAAATAAATGAATAATTTCTGCCCCCCCCCCAAATTAAATCTTTTTTAAAAATAAATTAAAAAAAAGAGCACTCAATGACATGGAACGCTAAACCTAAGTATTTTCAGTACTATAGTAAATGTAAATGGATTAATATCTCCTATTAAAGTGTAATTTTTTATATTATGTGCAATTAAATTTTTTTCACAATATACAGGTAAAATAAAAGAATTACATTAGAAAGGAGAAAACATTCCATGTATTTAAAAACAATAAAACAATAAGCATAGAATATGCATCTTAGATTTAAGTAGTCTTTAAGTTCAGAACAATTTGTCATTATTGTAATTAGTATTATTATACCAATTTCTTTAAAACATTTCAATACTTGTTGTATTTGAAAAAAATACTTTAATATTTTTTCTTCTCTCTTTTGTGGTCTAATACATGGTAAGTATTTAGCTGCTAACATAACTTAAAAATATATTTTGTTTTTTTTACAGCCGAACAAAACTGAATCAAGAAGAAATAGATAACTTGAACATACTGATCACTAAAAGCAAAATAGAGGGCTTCCCTGGTGGCGCGGTGGTTGAGAATCTGCCTGCCAATGCAGGGGACACGGGTTCGAGCCCTGGTTTAGGAAGATCCCACATGCTGCAGAGCAACTGGGCCCGTGAGCCACAACTACTGAGCCTGAGCGTCTGGAGCCCGTGCTCCACAACAAGAGAGGTCACGATAGTGAGAGGCCCACGCACCGTGATGAAGAGTGGCCCCCACTCGCTGCAACTAGAGAAAGCCCTCGCACAGAAACGAAGACCCAACACAGCCAAAATAAATAAATAGAATTAAAAAAAACATAGAATCTGTAATTTAAAAAAACTCCCTAGCAACAGAAGTCCAGGATCAGATGGTTTCACAGGCAAATTCTACCAAATATAAAAAGCAGAACTTACACTGATTCTTCTCAAACTCTTCGAAAAGATTGAAGAGTAAGGAATACTTCCAAAGACATTCTATGAAGCCACTATCACGCTGATATCAAAAACAGATGGGGAGGGGGGACTTCCCTGGTGGCACAGTGGTTAAGAATCTGTCTGCCACTGCAGGGGACATAGGTTCGAGACCTGGTCTGGAAAGATCCCACGTGCCATGGAGCAACTAAGCCTGTGTGCCACAACTACTGAGCCTGCGCTCTACAGCCCACGAGCCACAACTACTGAGCCTGATAGCCACAACTGCTGAAGCCCACGCACCTAGAGCCCATGATCTGCAACAAAAGAAGCCACCACAATGAACAGCCTGCACACCACAACGAAGAGTAGCCCCTGCTCACCGCAACTAGAGAGAGCCCGAGCACAGCAACGAATGCCCAATGCATCCAAAAATAAAGAAAGAAAGAAATTTACTTAAAAAAAAACCAAATAAAACAGATGGGGACTTTTCTGGTGGTCCAGCAGTTAAGATTTCGCCTTCCAGTGCAGGGGGTGCGGGTTCGATCCCTGGTTTTGGAGCTAAGATCCCACATGCCTCACAAACAAGAAACCAAAACATAAAACAGAAGCAATATTGGAACAAATTCAATAAAGACTTTTAAAAAACACACAGAGAAAGACACTACCAAAAAAGAAAACTGCAGGCCAATATCGTTGATAAATATAGATGCAAAAATTCTCAACTGAATATTAGAAAACCGAATCCAACAACACATAAGAGGATCATACACCATGACCAAATTTGATTCACCCCAGTGTCACAAAGCTGTTTCAACATATGCAAATCAATCAACATAACATGATACACCCCATCGACAAAGGAAAAACAAGAAACAAACGATCATCTCAATAGATGGCGAAAAAGCATTTGAAAAGCTTCAACATCCATTCATGGTAAAAACACTTACCAACGTGGGTACAGAGGAAACATATCTCAACATAATAAAAGCTATTTATGACAAACCCACAGCCAATATAATACTCAACGTTCATAAGCTGAAAGCCTTCCCGCTAAAATCTGGAACAAGACAAGGATGCCCACTCTCACGTCTTCTCTTCAACATAGTACTGGCAGTCCTAGCCACAACAATCAGACAAGAAAAAGAAATATAATCTAACCAAATTGGAAGGGAAGAGGTAAAGTTGTCATTATATGCAGATGACATGATAATATATATAAAGGAAACCCTAAAAATTCCACACAAACACTACTAGAACTGATAAACAAATTCAGCAAAGTAGCAGGATACAAGATTAACATATATAAATTGGTTGCATTTCCTGGTTTTTCTTTCTTTTTTTTTTTAAATTTATTTTGGCTGCATTGGGTCTTCATTGCTGTGCACGGGCTTTCTCTAGTTGTGGCCAGTGGGGACTAGACTTTCTTGTGGTGTGCAGGCTTCTCGTTGCAGTGGCTTCTCTTGTTGTGGAGCACGGGCTCTAGGCATGCAGGCTTAAGTAGTTGTGGCACATGGGCTCAGTATTTGTGGCTCACTGGCTCTAGAGTGCAGGCTAAGTAGTTGTGGCACACAGGTTTAGTTGCTCTACGGCATGTGAGATCTTCCTGCATCAGGGCTCAAACCCGTGTCCCCTGTATTGGCAGGCGGATTCTCAACCACCGAGCCACCAGGGAAGTCCCTGGTTGCATTTCTTTACACTAACAATGAAATATCAGAAAGGAAATGTAAACAAGCAATCCTTTTTTTAATGGCATCAAAAAAATAAAATGCTTAGGAATAAACCTCACCAAGGAGGTGAAAGACTTATATACTGAGAACTACAAAACATTAGTAAAGGAAGCTGAAGATGATTCAAAGAAATGGAAAGACATCCCACGCTCTTGGATGGGAGGAATTCATACTGTTAAAATGGCTATACTACCCAAAGCAATCTACAGATTGAATGTGATCCCTATCAAATTACCCATGACATTTTCCCCAGAACTAGAACAAATAATCCTAAAATGTATCTGGAACCATAAAAAGTCAGAAATGTGAACACAATCCCCAGGAAAAAGAACAAAGCAGGAGGCATAACCCTCCTAAACTTCAGAAAATACTACAAAGTTACAGTAATCAAAGCCGCATGGTATTGGCACAGAAAGAGATACATGGATCAATGGAATAGAATAGAGAGCTAAGAAATAAACCCACACACCTATGGTCAATTAACCTTTGACAAAGGAGGCAAGAATATACAATGGGGAGAAGACAGTCTCTTCAGCAAGTGGTGTTTTGAAAGTTGGAGAGCCGTATGCAAATCAGTGAAGTCAGAACATACCCTCACACCATACACAAAAATAAACTCAAAACGGCTTATATGCTTAAATATAAGATAGGACACCTTATAACTCCTAGAAGAGAACATAAGCAAAACATTCTCTGACATAAGTCATACCAAAATTTTCCTAGGTAGTTCTCCCTAGGCAGTACAAATACAGTAAGTCACCTACATATGAACCTTCAAGTTGCAAACTTTCAAAGATGCAAACGTCCATTCGCATGTCCAATCATGTAAGTTAGTTCACGTGTCTGGCATACATTGTCACGTGCGTGCTTCCTCTATATGTGGTTGTGCTTTTGTGTACTTTACAGTACTGTATAGAGTACAGTAGTACAGTACCTTTATTTCAAGCCCCAGATGTCTGGAAGCAAGCGTAAAAGCAGAGGTGATGTAGCTGGTACTGTTAAGAAGCGCCAAGCGATAATGACGGAAACAAAAGTGAAAGTAATTGAGAGAGTGGAGCGAGGCAAAAAGATGTTAGACATCGCTCATTCTTATAACATGAATCATTCAATCATTGGCACGAATCTAAAGAACAAGGACAAGATCATGGAACATGTGAAGTCTGCTGTGCCGACGATGTTGACAAAATATCCAAGAAGCATGGAAAAGTGATGGAGGAGATGGAGAAACTTCTCAGTGTGCGGATGCAGGATCAACATCAGCACTGAGTCCTGCTCAACTTAACGCTGATTCAAGAGAAAGCTAAAAGCCTTTATGAAGACTTGAAGAAGAAACACGGCAAAGAATCAGAGGGCACATCTTTTAATGCCAGCCATGGCTGGTTTCATTGGTTCAAGGCTAGAGCCAGCCTTCACAATGTAAAAGTAAGTGGAGAGACAGCAAGTGCAGATAGGGTAGCTGTCCAGGAACTTCCAGAAACACTTTGAGATATTATTGATGATGGTGTGTATTTACCCAACCAGGTTTTTAATGTGGATGAGACACAACTGTACTGGAAGAGGATGCCAGACCGAAGTTACGTCAGTAAGGAGGAAAAGTTGATGCCGGGCTGTAAAGCAGCAAAGGATAGGCTAACTGTTGTTTGGTGGCAATGCTTCCAGTGAATTGAAGCTGAAACCTCTCTTAGTTTATCATTCATGGAACCCAAGAACCCTTAAAAACATAGCCAAGGGCTCTCTTCCTGTTGTGTGGAAGCGTAACCCCAAATCCCGGATTACACAGGCCATGTTCCAGGACTGGTTTTGCCACCACTTTATCCCAGATGTAGAGAAATATTGCTTGGAGGAGGACGTTCCAGCAAAACATTCTTTTGCTGCTCGACTATGCTCTAGGCCACCCCCCATTCATGGATGACTTTCATCCCAACGTCAAAGTACTGCATCTGTCACCAAATACTACGTTGCTCATCCAACCTATGGACCAGGGCGTTATAGCGACGTTCAAGAAATATTATTTATGTCACACTTTTTGTCAGGCAGTAAAGGTAAGTGACAAATCAGGAACAACCTAGGGACAACTTTGGGAGGACTATAACATCTACAAGACCATAAAAAAAACATTGACTTTGCATGGTGTGAGGGTATGGCGGTCACGATGAATGGGGTTTGGAAGAACCTTTGCCCACAGTTTGTTCATGATTTTTGTGGATTTGAGAAGGTAGATCAGAAGTCCGAAGAGGTCTTCAGCAACGTAGTGACCCTCAGCGAGAAGCTGGAGCTAGATCTGCAAGAGGACGATTTCGCTGAACTCCTTGCTGTGCAACATGAGGAGCTTACTGATGGAACTGGAGGCCCAGAGAAAGGATGAAGAGGGACAGGAGGAAGAAAAAGTAACTGAAGAACTGAAGAGATTCACGACACAGAAAATGGCAAGGGAATCTTCGTTATTTGAGGAAGCACTGTTAGTTTTTGAGGCACAGGACCCGAACCTAGAATGGGACCCAAAGGTGGCAGCGGCCATTCAGATTGCAATCCAGTGCTACCTTGTCATCTATGATGAGAAAAAAAGAGCTACTACCCAGACATCAATGGATCATTCTTTCAAGAGGGTAGATAGAATTAAATCCAGCAAGGAACCAGAACCTTTGCCATCAACGTCAGGTATGAGTGAAATTGCAGCTTGCTCTCTGTCTCCTGCTGCTGATAATCCTTCACCCCTACCATCTCCCACCTCCCCTCCCTCCTCCAATCAGTAACTCTGCTCGCCTGTTCCCTCGATGCCAGCCCGAGTATCCCAGCTGTTCTACTGTATTACTGTACTTTTCAAGTTACTGTACTGTAAGATTAAAAATGCTTTCTTTGTTTTTGTGCTTGTTTTTTATGTATTGTTTGCGTGAAAAGTATTATAAACCTATTACGGTACAATACCATATAGCCGACTGTGTAAGTTGGGTACCTAGGCGAACTTTGTTGGACTTACAAACAAATTGAACTTACAAACGCACTCTTGGAACAGAACTTGTTCATATGTAGGGGATTTACTGTAAAAGCAAAAAAGAAACAGGAACTAATCAAACTTATAAGCTTTTGCACAGCAAAGGAAACCATAATCACAATGAAAATACAACCTATGGACTGGGAGAAAATATTAGCAAATGATGAGACCGACAAGGGCTTCATTTCCAAACTATACAAACAGCTCATACAACCCAATAACAAAATAACAAATAACTCAATGGAAAAATGGGTAGAAGACCTAAATAAACATTTCTCCAAAGAAGACATACAGAGTGCCAATAGGCACATGAAAAGATGCTCATCATCACTAATTATTAGATAAACGCAAATCCAAATTACAATGAGGTATCACTTCACACTGATCAGAATGGCCATCATTTAAAAAAAAATCTACAATTAACAAATGCTGGAGTGGGTATGGAGAAAAGGGAACCCTTCTACACTGTCGGTGGCCATGTAAGTTGGTGCAGCCACTATGGAAAACAGTATGGAGGTTCCTCAAAAAAACTATAAAGAGAGTTGTCATATGATCTAGCAATCCCACTTGTGGACATATATCTAGACAAAACTATAATTCAAAAAGATACATGAAACCCTATGTTCATAGCAGCACTATTTATAATAGGCAAGACATGGAAACAACCTAAATGCTCATTGAAAAATGAATGTATAAAGAAGGTGTGGTATACGTATACAATAGATATTACTCAGACATAAAAAAGCATGAAATAATGCCATTTGCAGCAACATGGATGGACCTAGAGATAATGATACTAAGTGAAGTAAGTCAGAGAGAGAAAGACAAATACCATATAATATCACTTATATGTGGAATCGAAAACAGGACACAAATGAACATGTCAGTGAAACAGAAACAAACACACAGATATAGAAAAGAGACTTGTGGTTGCCAAGGAGAGAGTGAAGGAAAGATTGGGAGTTTTGGAATAGCAGAAGCAAACTATTCTACATACGATGGACAACCCACCACGACCTACTGTATAGCACAGGAAACTATATTCAATATCCTGTGATAAACCATAATGGAAAAGAATATATATAGATATATAGATACATAGATATAGATATATAGATATAGATAGATAGATAGATATAAAACTGAATCACTTTGCTGCACAGCAGAAATTAATACAACAATGTATAAAGGCTGCAGAGGGTGTGGAGAAAAGGGAACCCTCCTGAACTGTTGGTGGGAATGTAAACTGACACAGCCACTATGGAGAACAGTATGGAGATTCCTTAAAAGCTAAAAATAGAACTACCATATGACCCAGCAATCCCACTACTGGGCATATACCCGGAGAAAACCATAATTCAAAAAGATACATGTACCACAATGTTCACTGTAGCACTATTTACAATAGCCAGGACATAGAAGCAACCTAAATGTCCATCGACAGATGAATATATGAAGAAGATGTGGCACATCTATACAATGGAGTATTACTCAGCCATAAAAAGGAACAAAATTGAGTTATTTGCAGTGAGGTGGTTGGACCTAGAGTCTGTCATACAGAGTGAAGTAAGTCAGAAAGAGAAAAACCAATACCGTACGCTAACACATATATATGGAATCTAGAAAAATGGTACTGACGAACCTAGTGACAGGGCAGGAATAAAGACACAGAGGTAGAGAACGGACTTAAGGACACAGGGGGGGAAGGGGAGACAGGGACGTAGTGAGAGAGTAGCACTGACATATATACACTACCAAATGTAAAATAGCTAGTGGTAAGCTGCCGCATAGCACAGGGAGATCAGCTCGGTGCTTTATGTCCCCCAGAGGGGTGGGATAGGGAGTGTGGGAGGGAGGCTCCAGAGGGGGGGATATGGGGAATATATGTATACATATAGCTGAGTCACTTTGTTGTAAAGCAGAAACTAATACAGTGTTATAAGGTAAGTATACTCCAATAAACATGTATTTTAAAACCCCACAACATTGTAAATCAACTACACTTGAAAATATTTCTTAAGTGCAAACAATTTTCTGAATGTAAGTTTTACTGTGTGTGTGTACCACAGGTTCAATATATATGAATTATGTCAAATTGATTACATTGCTTTTCAAAATAAAGAATTTTTGATATTTTACATCAGCTTCATGTCATAAATGCAGAAAAACTATATTATTTTTTTCTAAAGTTCAGAAATAGCCATTTTGCTCATTCGGTATACTATAAACCATTAACTATTAAAAAGGGATTCGTGACCTCTTCCTTCCAAAGAAATATTTCTCCACTCACACAAGCTTAATAGAATGTTCCGCCATGAACTGACTTCCCACCTTAGAGACACGAGATTTGCATCCTGAAACCTCTTTCTTGCAAAAATGTCCAATTATCATCCTAGCATTACAGAAAAGAAATGCTTTTTTCCAGATCTCAAATTCCATACAACTTTAGTCAAGACATCATGTATGTTTTTTTCACACACACACAGACTGTATTTTATTTTTACAAGAGATAAATCAACTGACACCAAGCACTGTAAATGGATGACCACAAGAAAAGCAACAATGATTGCAATTACCAAACACGAAACACACTCATACTATGTCATAACATTGACATTCAGTCCAGTAATCCTCCACTGTAACAGCTCCTTTATTTTGCAGTGAAAGACATCATGTATTTTTAAATAATCAGCACTCACCTGAGGTCTTTAAAACTCAACATAAACATAATTTTGTGTTCTCTTTCATTTACTCTGGTTCTAAGTGGTCATTTCTAAACGAAAGTATTTAAGTATGTTAACGTCATCTTATAACATCATATTTCAAATGACTACCGTGTCTCCAAAGATGAAATATGAGGAACTCACAATTAGGCTCTCCAAAGTTTTGCTCTCTGAATGTGTATGACCCTTCTGCTGAACTCCACACTGTTCATTATTCTCTGAGAATATTCTTTTTCTTGTATGGCCATCTCACATGCTCTTTCATTTCATGAAGTTTTTTCCTACAATGTTATGCCTAGTTTATTTCTGAGAATATGCATTATTTCAGAATGATATTTATAGACACAAAGACTTCTCTATAATTCCGGGAGAGTTTCAAGAACTCCTTCTTCTTTTTTTTTTTTTTTTTTAATACCTAGATTCTGAAGCTCTCCACAAAGCATTACTAAACTTGCATTTACATAAGTATCTACATATTAATCACACTTTAATGCATTCACAATTGTATTATGATTTATTGCTAATTTTGGAGCTGTCTTATTTACCACCCTCTTGGAAATCACTTTAATATTTGCACTTAGGACTTGAAAGAGAATGGATAAATAAAAACCTGAAGAATATGCAAATACAATTTATATATTTCTCATAAAATTAGGTGATTATCTAACCTTTATCCAGAAAAAAAGAAGAGCCCAGATACTCTGCAGGCATGATCCTCGAGAATGTGTGGTCTTCCAGCAGGAAAACATGCAGTAATCCATGTGGCAGAGTTTACCTGTGACCAGCTGGGGTTAGTGACCTATGCATTCCTTACATGCAACATATCAGGAGTGGAAAAAGGGAATTTGTCCGTTGTGGCAATAAGTATAATGAAGATTTGTAGCAGGTCATGCTCATATGTTCAACACAGGTACAATCAAAAGTTTGCTCAATTCTGGTAGATCTAAGTCTGTATCTGTTACCTTGTCTTTAACGAGGAAATGTCAGAACTGACTTACCAAAAAAAAAGTGTTTTGTTTGTTTGTTTGTTTTAATTAGAGTCACGGTGAGTAAGGCAGAGTTCAGAACAGCTAATGTGACTTAGTGATTCTCTCATCAGGAAATACAGTTTCTACTTCCCTGTTTATTCTCCACATCCTGTAGTAAGTAAAGTTTCAATGAAAGATAAATCTACAGCGTGAAAAGAAAAGAAAACTTACATGTGTTGATAAGGTCATTTTGACAGGTTTTACCACGTATGTCAGTGTTTCTGGGGATGGACACAAGCCAGAGCTCCCTACTCTGACATTTTCACTGCTGTCATTCCCCTTGATCCTCAATTTGAAAGTGGATAAAAATGTTTTCTATGCTTTCTTCTTTAAGAAATTAAATAAAGAATGCTTTCTAGACATGATCCTCTAATGATTTGCAGTCAGTGGTCATCAACAGAGGAAAAGCACAGAATCTCATCCCCACAGAAGGGTGACATTCAGTCAGGTAAGAAAATTCTCCCCGAAATCAGAGCTTCATCTTGAACATGCAATCAAAGGCTTTCACAGGTTCTTCATCACTCTGCACTCAGCCCTACCATAGGGGATTGGCTCTGAGAATCTCACATCAGATGACTGACAAACATGTCATAGTACACTGATCTGGTACCAGATCCTGCCTCTCTTAATGATCTCCCACAGGGACATTGGGATATTCTAGGATATTTCCTGGAGCCCTCTATTCTACACAGGTACACTTCCAAGTAGAAACAGAAGCTTGGATTCTCACTGGGACCCCTGCTCTGTCCAACCAACCTCCCTAGAAATATGATGTTCTAATCTCTCCTGATTAGAACATTTCAAGGTCTCTCCCTGTGCTAATTTAATAAAGGTAAAAGAGAAACAAGAAAGAGCAAACTATGCAGGGAGCAATATATAAGATTCCTTTACTTAACGTATTTATCTGATATACCCAAATACTGAGAAATATAGATTCGTTTCATAATGTTCAAGAAAAGAGGAGGAGGAACCTCCATGCCAACAGTATATATAAAATGGAATCAATATTGCATAAGCTCCAGCTTAAGCTTAGCTACGAGGTACTAACCCTTCTCATAAAGAAGCAATAGTTCTCCATCATTTGAAGCACACTGAGGACTCAGACAGCTCGACACTGAAGGTGTAGCCTCCTCACTCGAATTCTGTACCTGCATCACAGAGCAGTGAAATATTCCCAAAGAATTATTAAGGATGAGGGGGGGAGGCGAAATAAAAAAGATGAATCCATCGTCTGTCCTACCGTCTGTTCTGTTGGATATTACCACCATCTTGGCCCAATATGACCTTCCCACTTTTCTCTGGGTCTCCCTACTTTCCACCTCCATCCTCTCATTATATCTTACCTACACTTGGGAACGACTCTAGTTTTTCCACTTATCTTTATCAACAAGTAATCCAAATAGCAACTGTGTATATAACTCCTTAGAAACCTCAGGTCTGACTCAGTAATAATACATGACCTTCAAAGTCCAAAGTTTTCCTAATCCCCTTTATTATTATTATTTTTTTTTTCTAATTTCCATGTACTTACACTCTTAAGACCTCCACTGTTCTCAGGTTCGTCTTCCCTGCAAAATCTGTCAACCTAGACATAGACTTAAGTACCACCCTCTAATTATCTCCTAGGGAATCCAGTTTTTAAAAAAGCCTCAGCAAGCCTTATGGACTTTATTAAAGACTCTTTAAGATAACCCATGGGAGATAGCAGCACACCCACAGATATCTATCTAATACACCCTCAGAGTAATTTCTTTTCTCTTTTATAAAGTCTCTTCTGGCCAATGAAGACTCTCAGCTCTTCTTCTTCAACATATGCAGTGTCTCACCCTTCTGATTACTCTCTGCTCTATCCCAGGTCCACTCCCTTTCCTGATATTACATTCTTTCCCAATTTTGTATGTTGGTAAAATCAAATAACATAAAATATAACATGTTAGTTATTATAAAGTGCACCGTTCAGTGATATTAAATGCATTCATATTATTGGGCGATCAACATCACCATTTATCTTTCTAATTCTTTTCTACGTTTTAAAACTGTAACTCCATATCCTTTAAATATAACTTTCCTTTTTGTTCCATAACCACCTGAAAAGCGTCATTACCCTCCCAATTTCTATGGTTTTGACTACACTAAGTACCCCCATATAATTGAAATAAGTAGTTGTATTGTTATGACTCACTAAAAGTCACAAAAATGGCATTTTTGGTAGCTAAATTTCCTCAAGATTCATCCATGTTGTAGCATATTCCTAGATCTTTTCCTTTTTAACACTGAATAATATTGTATTATATGGGTATACCACACTTTGCTTGTCCAGGAACTAGTGGATGAACACTTAGGTTGCTTTCATATTTTAGCTACTGTGATTATCACTGCTCTAAACACTGGAGTACAAATATTTCTTTAAGACCCTGATTTCAATACCTTTGGGTATACCTCATAGTAAAATTCCTGGATCATGTAGTAATTCTATTTTTCAATATCTGAAAAATTGCCATACTCTTTTGCAAAGCAGCTGTATCATTCTGCATTCCCTCTGACATAGCACAATGGTTCCAACTCCCTCACATCCTCACCAATAGTTGTTTTCTGCTTGTGTATGTGTGTGTGTGCTTGTGTGTATATGCATGCACACAAATATATAAACATGCATTTAGTGATATGGAGCATCTATTCAAGTGCTTAGTCATTTGTACATCTTTTTGAAGAACCATCTATTCAAGTCTTTTATCCATTTTTGAATCAGGGTGTTTGCCCTTTGTTTAGCTGTAGGAGTTCTCTGTATATGCTGAATAGAAATCTCTTGTCAGATAGATGGCTCTGAAATATTTTCTCCCATCTTGTGGGTTGCCATTTTATTCTGTTTACATTTCTTTGATACACATTTTTTTTTAACTTATGTACTGCAAATTGTTTATTTTTTTGTTAGCTGTACCTTTGTTGTTCCTTCGTTTCATATGGAGGAAAACACTGCCAAATCCAATATCATGAAGCTCTTGTCCTGTATCTTCTCCTAAGACTTTTTATATTATTAGGTCTTCTATTTAGTTTCTTGATACGTTTTCATTAATTTTTGCATATGATGTTAGGTAAGGGTCCATCTTCCTTCTTTTGCATGTTGCCCACAAGACTTCTCAGCACCATGTGTTGAAAATACTATCCTTTCTACTTTGAAAAGTCTTGGCAAATTGTCAAAAATCATTTGGCCATATATCAGGGTTTATTTCTGGGTGTTGTATTCTATTCTATTCTATTGGTCTTGAATAAGGGAGAAAAGAGTATAACCTATCCAGGTTGATGAAGAACATAAAGAAAGACCAGGACTGAGAATTAGGAGGGCAATATAAAACAGCAGGGAGTAAAAGACAGTGTGAGAGAAGATCTTGTATTTGCGAGTTCATGGAAATAGGATCATGCTAAAACCACTAAACGCCTGACTTTGAACAATACGGTAAATGTGCCAGCAAGAAACATAACACTTACCCATCTCTGGGAAATATAGTATGGGCATAAAGATACACTACACATAAATATATTAAAAAGGGAAGGGTTTTCATGGTGTGAGAATATTGTGGCATTTGAAATACAATTCACTTCTGTTCTACCATTGTCTCTAAAATTTATCAAAGTGTATATACAAGCAATTCCAATTCTGGTAATGTGCTTGACAGGTTTATATATGAACTTCAGTGGAGCAGTAAATGTACATTCATAGTAGGACTGTTCCCTAAACCAAAAAACAAAACACAAAAACTGCAAAGACTAGAGTTCACTTTGTCAACACACATACAGATGCAATGATGGTCAACGGTCCGAAAACAGAAGGTGAGCATGGGTGAAAGAGGTTAATCCCCAGGCTGGGGTGGGGTGCAGAGTTTGAGGGTAACACAAGTAGAAAAGGCTTTTGTCCTATCCTTGATTTTTGAGGTATGGAAATTCACAGGTCACTACCTTCATTTCAAACTGAATGAATGCACTATTCAATTTTTTTAAACAGGTGAAGTAAACATGAGTGATAATAAATTTCAAACTGTCGCTAATCAAATAAGATACTAAGAAAACTTAAATAATATGATTTAAGAATGAAGTAGAGAGATTGTCCAACATGGTAGCATTCAAAGACCCAGAGCTTGATGCCTCTCATGGGCACACCAAAGTCACAACTGTTTACAGAACAGCAATTGATGAAAAAGGCCGGGACCTACCATAAAAGATGTTTTACAGCTAAAGATATAAGGAAGGCACCTCGACAAGACAGAAAGGAAAGGCAAAATCTCAATAGAGTCAAGACCCATACCACCAAGTGGGTGGCCCACAAATGGGAGAATAATTACAATTTCAGAGGTGCTCCCAGGTAGCAAGGGGTATGAAGCCAACATCAGGCTCCCAAGCCCAGGGATCCTGTTGTGGAAAGAAGAGTTCCTAGAAAGTTGGGCTTTGAAGACCAGTAGTGCTTATTTTCCAGAGAGCCAGAGGGTTGTGGGAAATAGAGATTCCACTCTTAAAAGATGCTCACAAAATCCCACGTGATCTGAGAATCAGAACAGAAGCAGTCATTTGAAAGGATCCCGGGTCACACCTACCTCCTGATCTTGGAGAGTCTCCCAGAGAGGCATGAGGCAACTACAGCACAGCCTCAGGGACAGAGACACTGGCAGCAGCCATTCGGGGGAGCTCCTTCTACCTCGTGGATGCTGGTACCAGCAAGCATAATTTCAGAATCCTCCCTGTAGCTTATCAGCCTCAGGACCGAGCCCCACCCATTTCCACCAGACTACAGACACAAGTACTAGGATGCTGCAGGCCAAGCAACTAACTGAGCAGGGGCATAGCCCCATCCACCAGCAAACAGGCTGCCTTCAGATCCTCTCAGTGCACAGCTGCCCCTGGACATGGGTCCAGCCACCAAAAGCCCCAGGACCAGCCTCCACACCTCAGTGGACAGGCACCAGCCCCAGAGTCCCTGGCCCCTCTGACAAGTGAGCCTGCTCTGGCCTTGGAGTCAGCCTCACCATGGGCAGGTGGTAACTGCACAGGGACTGGATGGAGCTTGGACCTACCCAACAGCAAACCTGCTTTAGCAGTGGGATCAGCCTCATACACCAACAGGCACACACCAGCTCCAGGAATACCACAGCCCAGCAGCCTGTGTAACCAGGCCACTTAATTGCAGGCCAGAAGCAGCCATGGACTCAGCTGGGTCCTGACCCCGCCCATCAGAATGCCAACACAAGATTAGGGATACCCCCGGCCCTGCAGAGAGCTGTGTCAGGAACAGTGATCCAACACCAACTCTGTGGCTCCTGGGCCCTGCAGCCAGAACGCAGAACCTGTCTCTTCCTCCCAGTAGCCAGCATAGCCCCAGAACCAGTGACTGGGCACTAGGCCTGATATCACCTGGACTGCAATTCTACCCATAAGTGAACCAGCACCAGATTTGGTGTCCCCCAGAGTTGTGCAGCCAGCTGCCTTATGATTTAGTCTCACCAAGCAGCACAGACAGCCTCCATACAAGGCAGAGCCTGGCAAACAAGCAGTCTGGGGGCAGCCAAGCCTACCAGACTACCCACAGTAGTCAGCCCGCCACAGCAGAAGAGCCCAAGCAGCCCACATAGGGGGTACACCTAGAATATACAGCTCTAGTGACCAGGGGAGAGGGGGCTGCTGGGACCCATAGGACAGCTCCTACAAAAGGCCACTTCCCCAAGGTCAGGAAATGTAACGAACCTACTACACACATAGCAATAAAAACAGGAAGTTAAGAAAAATGAGGTGACACAGAAACACGATCCAAATGAAGGACCAAGATAAGAATTCAGAAGAAGATCTAAGTGAAGTGGAGATAGCCAATCTCCTCAACAAAGGGTTCAAGGTAATGACTGTAAAGATGATCAAAGAACTCAGGAGAAGAATGGACGACCAGAGCAAGAAGTTAGAATTTTTTTAAAAAGAGTTAGACCATTAAAGAACAACAAAACAGAGATGAGGAATACAATAACTGAAATGAAAAATACATTAAAGGAAACTACTGTAGACTAAATGTTACAGAGGAATGAATCAGAAAACTGAAGGACAGAGTACTGGCAATCACTGAAGATGAACGGTAAAACAATAGATTAAAATGAAATGAGGAAAGTTGAACAGACTTGTGAAACAACATCAAGTGTACTAATATTTGCATTATACTGGTCCCAGAAGCAAAAAGGAAAGACAAAGCAGTGTAGAACATACCTGAAGACATAAGAGTTGAAAACTTCCCTAACCTGGGAAAGAAAACAGACATCCAAGTCCAGTAAACACAGTAAGGCCAAAACAAGATCAACCCAAAGAGGACCACACCAAGACTCATTGTAATTAAAATGGAAAAAAAAAATAAAGATAAAAAGACACTATTAAAAGGAGCAAAGGAAAAGCAACAAGTTACAAACATGGGAAATTGCATAAAGTTATCTGCTGACTTTTCAGGATAACCTCTGCATGCCAGAAGGGAGTGGCATGGTATATTTAAAGTCATGAAAGGGAAAAGCCTATAAGCAAAAATACTCTACCCAGCAAGGCTCTCCTTCAGATTTGATGGTGAGATCTAAAGTTTTACAGAGAAGCAAAACTAAAAGAGCTCAGCATCGCCAAACCAGCTTTATGAGAAACCTCAAAGGGGTTTTTCTAAGTGAAAAAGAAAAGGTCACGATTGAAACATAAAAATTAGGAAAGGAAACTTACTAAAGGAAAAACCTCATTGGTTAAGGCAAATATTCAACAAAGGTAGTAAATCAACCATGGACACAGCTAATAGGAAGGATGAAAAAAAAACAGTAATAAAATCATCTATATTCACAATAAGAAGTTAAGGGACACACAAAACAGGTAGATGTAAAATATAAGGTCAAATTCAGTAACTGTGGGGGAGCAGAGTAACAATGCAGGGTTGTTAGTGTCCATGTGAAATTAAGAGCTCAGCAACTTAAATAATCACACACACACACACACACACACAAACAAAACTGAAAGAAATCCAAACATAATATTAAAGATAGTCCTCACATCACAGATGAAGGGAATAAAAGGGGAAGAAAGGAACACTGAAGAAATTAAAGAGGGATTCTAAAAATACCCAAGACAAATGAAAATGAACATACAATGATCCAAAATCTATGGGACACAGCCAACACAGTTCACAGGGGGAAGTTATAGTGATACAAGCTTATTCTTAGGAATCAAGAAAAATATCAAATAAACAACCTAACATTACACCTGAAGGAATTAGAAAAAGAAGAAAAAACAAAACTCAAAGTTGTCAGAGAGAAAAATTAAGAAAACTATACCATATGCAATGACATCAAAAAGAATAAGATACCTAGGAATAAACACACCTAAGCAGGTAAAAGACATGTGCTCAGAAATCTATCAGCCATTGGTGAAAGAAGTTGAAGACAACACAAAAAGATGGAAAAATATAGCATGTGCATCGACTGGAAGAATTAATACTGTTAAAATAACCATACTACCAAAGACAATCTACAGATTTAATGCAATCCCTATCAGAATACCAAAGCATTTTCACAGAACTTGAAAAAGTCATTTTAAAATTTGTATAGAAACACAAAGACCCCAAATAGCCAAACAATCTTGAGAAAGAACACAGCTGGAGGCATCACGCACCTTGACTTCAGACTATACTGCAAAGCGACAGTAATCAAAGAGAAAGGTACCAGAGCAAAAACAGACCCAAAGATCACTGGAATAGAATAGAGATCCCAGAAATAAGCCCACACACTTATATTTAATTGATTTATGACAAAGCAGGCAATATGGAGAAAAAACTGTCTCTTCAATAAGTGGTACTGGGAAAACTGGTCAGCTACATGGGAAAGAATAAAATTAGATTATTTTAGCACACCATATATAAAATAAATGCAAAACTGAATAAAGATCTAAACGTAGGACCAGAAACCATAAAACCCCTAGAGGAAAATATAGAACATTCTTCAACATAAATGATAGCAACAGTTTTAGGTTCAGTCTACTAAGGCAAATGAAACAAAAGCAAAAATAAACAAATGGGACTTCACTAAACTTAAAAGATTTTGCACAGCAAAGGAAACCAAAGGCAAAATGAAAAGACAACCTGCTGAGGGAGAGACAATATTTGCACATGATTAAGAGGTTAACATCAAAAAAGATGACCAAGCAAGGGTTCATACCTAAACTACAGAAACAGCACATACAACTCAATATCAAAAAAAAAAACACCCAAAATCTTTTTTAAAAAAATGAGAAGACCTAAATAGACATTTTTTCCAAGGAAAAACTACATATAGACAGTCAGAACTCACAAAGATGCTAAACATAGCTAATCGGCAGTAAAATGCAAATCAAAACTATGAGATATATCACCTCAGTCTTGTCAGAATGGCTGTCATCCAAAAGATCACAAATAACAAAGGTTAGTGAGGATGTGGAGAAAGGGAAACTCTTGTACACTCTTGATGTGAATGTGAAGTAGTGCAGCTACTGTGGAAAGCAGAATGGAGGTTCCACAAAAACCTAAAAATAGAACTACCATAATATCCAGCAATTCCACTGTTGGGTATATCAGAAGGAAACAAAAACACTATTTCAAAAAAAATAACTGCACACCAATGTTCATAACAGTGTTATTTGCCATAGCCAAGATATAGAGTCAAACTAAATGTTCATCAATAGCTTAGCGGATAAAAAAGATTTTTTATGATGACTTCAGCAAAAAATGACATTTTGCCATTTGCAAGAACATGGATGGATTTGGAGGGTATTATGCTTAGTAAAATAAGCCACAGAGAAAACAAGCATGGCATGTTATGAGAAAAAAAGCATGGTATGTTATGAGAAAACAAGCATGGTGTGTTATCACTTACACGTGGCATCTAAAAAAATTGAATACAACAACAACAAAAAAAACAGACTCACAGATTAAAGAACAGACTAGTGGTTACCAGCAGGGAGAGATAGGGTGGAGGGGCAAAATAGTGGTAGGAGATTTTGAGGTACAATCCACTATGTATAAAATCAATAATCTACAGTGATGTACTGTATAGCATGGGGAATATAGCCACTCTTTTATAATAACTACAAATGGAGAAGAACCTAAACATTTATGAATCACTATGCTGTACCTCTGAAACTAATATAATAATGTAAATTAACTATAGATCAATAAAATATAAAGTAAGAAACAATAAAGGGGAGACACAGATTATTAGATAGAAATCAATTAAATAAACACAAGTTTTGGAAATCAAGGAATTAAAAAACAACACGTAAGACACAACATTGGCATTTAAAGTGTACAATCTATTCATTTAAAAGAAATCATTTAAGTGGTAAAAAATGGTACCCATTCTCACAATTTTGTATATCTAGGATAAATTATTATCTACAAAAATATGTTACAAATATTCACTCAAAAAGAAAGAGAAAATTGGGATAAACCCATTTTAGTATCCAAATTTAATATCAAAGTCTCTATGCAAAATTGATTTGAATAAGCTCTGTTAGCCACTTCTAGTTTCTTTGTGATGTAAAATCTTTTAAAGCATAAAAATCAGCCTTTCTACATTATTCCATTAGACATACATAGAAGTTAAAAGAAATGAGAAGACAGAACAATCCACCAGGAAGGCGAATTTACTGAGAAACAGTCA
>NW_028121811.1:0-34204 GCF_965194805.1 Balaenoptera borealis | reverse complement strand
GCTGAGCCTGCGCATCTGGAGCCTGTGCTCCGCAGCGGGAGAGGCCGCGATGGTGGGAGGCCCGCGCACCGTGATGAGGAGTGGCCCCCACTTGCCGCAACTGGAGAAAGCCCTCGCACAGAAACAAGGAACCAGCACAGCCAAAAATAAATAAATAAATAAATTAATTAATTTTAAAAAAAAATCTTAAAAAAAAAAAGACACGGGATGGAAAATCGTGTATTGCAGCAGTATTTACAATAGCCAAGACATGGAAGCAAACAAAATGTCCATCAACAGATAAATGGACACAGAAGAAGTGGTACACATACCGAATGGAAGAGTAGCCTCGGGAAAAAAATGAACAATGCCGTTTTCAGGACTACACATGAGCCTAGAAATAATCATATTAGCTTAAGTAAGTCAAGAGGGAATGATAAATATCCTATGATATCTTGTATACATGTTAGCCTAAGGTTGCTACCAATAAACATATTTTCACAGAAAAAGACACTCACAGACTTATAAAACAAACTAATGGTTAGCCAAAATGAAAGGTGGGAGGATGGATAAATTAGGACTATGGGGCTAACACAGATATACTAATGTATGTTAAATGTATATAAACATATAACATATAAACCATATGAATTATATACTCACCAATACATATAAAATATATAAAGACAAAACACCTACCAAATACCAAGGGAGGTCTACTCAACTTTCTGTAATAACATACAAGGTAACAGGATCCGAAGATGACCAGACATATGTATGAATCATTGAGCAGATTCTGTACAGCCAGAAAACCACAACACTCTAATCAAATTTACTCCGATAAGAAATAGAAATTAAATTTAAAAAACAAACATAAGTAAGGTGACATAAACTTCTGGGGGCTTGTCCCAGCACATTCCACTCTAATTTACAACCTTGGAACACTACTTTCAGGAAGACTCTTTTGCACTAGTAACAAGCGTTGAGAACGTAATAATGCTGCCGCCTTGTGGTTGTTTCCCGTAACAGCAGCTTTAAACCAAGTGCTAATGGTTGCTTAATAGTCACAAGGACTGCAGGGCTGTAAAATGACACCTGCCCTCAACAAATGCCCTGGGGTAGGGAATAGGCAAGAAAATTCTACACATTACAACTTTTTCAAGAAGTCAATACGAAGAGGGAAGTTGTAGTCACTCTTTAAAAAAGAAGGAAAAGAAAAAAGAGGACATGCCTAAAGTTCAGTATAAGGAATTATTAGCCACATGCAAATCCAACGTGAAAACGTTTCAGCTCACACCAGTCAAATGACCATCAGCAAAAAGTCTACAAACTATAAATGCTAAGGGCTTTTAGAGAACTCTGTAATTTCTAGATGCTGGTGGAATGTAAAGTGGTAACAGCACTAACGAAAACTGAACGGAGCTGCTTTAAAACGTAAAAATTGAGCTACCATATGATGCGGCAGGGCACCTTTTGGGCCTATAACCTAAGACCACAAGAATCGGAAAGACAGAGGCAGGCAAATGTGCACTGCAGCAATACTGAAATAGCCAAGACATGGAAACACAAAAAAGGTCCATAATCAGACGAATGGACAAAGAAGAAGTGGTAATATGGACAGAATGGAATATCCGTCACGGAAAAAAATAAAAGAATGGCATATGCAGCACCACAGAGGAGCCTAGAGATAATCACACAACGTGAAGTAAGTCAGAATGAGAAAGACAAATGCCCTATGATGTCCCTTATGTTATCTGAAAATTCATAAAAATGAACATATTTCCATAGAGAAAGGCAATCTCAGATTGAGAAGACAAACTTATGGTTAAGCCAAAGAAAACGTGTGAGGAATGGATAAATTAGGATATTGGGGTTAACACACATATACTAATACATATAAAATATATAATCCCCAAAGACCTATGGAATACCAAGAGTGGTCTACTCAACACTCTGTAACAACCTACATGGAAAAGGACCCAAAGATCAATAAATATAGGTATATGTGTAAATGAACAAGATTCTGTACTCCTACAAAAAAAATTTTTTTTCAATCAAATTTGCTCTGATAAAAACTACAACTTAAAGAGACAGACAAGAATTACGGAGGTTAAACTTATGGGGGTTTGTCCTGGCACATTCCACTCTAATCTGCAACCTAAAACCACAACTTGCAGCGAAGTTCTGTTTCCCTAGCAAGCAGAGTTGGCAACGTAGAAATCCTGCCACCCAAAAGCCGTTTCCTCAAACAGCAGCTTTAAATCTACTGCTAATGGTCACTAATATTCACAAGGACTGCAGGGCTGTAAATGACTCATGCCCTCAAAAAATGTCCTGGGGAAGGGAATGGCCAAAAAAATCCAAACGCAGCAAATTTTTCAAGAAGGCAGTTAGAAGTTGTACGTTTCGCTCAATCTTAAAAAAAAAGTGAAAAGGACACTGATAAACGCAAAACATCAGGAAATATGAGACGCATGCAAATCCAATCTACACAAAGGTATCACCTCACACCAGTCAGAATGACCATCAGCAAAAAGTCTACAAACAATAGATGTTGAAGAAGTTGTGGAGAATAGCGTAACCTCTCGGTCTAAGTGGGATGTAAACTGGTAACGGCCAATAATAGGAACAGAATGGCAGCGCATTTAAAGGTAAAAATTGAGTCACCATATGATCCGGAAGTCCCACTATTGGGCCTTTCACCTGTGAAAGTCAGAATCAAAAAGACACGGGATGGGGCTTCCCTGGTGGTGCAGTGGTTGAGAGTCTGCCTGCCAAGGCAGGGGCCACGGGTTCGATCCCTGGTCTGGGAGGATCCCGCATGCCGCGGAGCAATTGGGCCCGTGAGCCGCAAAGCTGCTGAGCCTGCGCATCTGGAGCCTGTGCTCCGCAGCGGGAGAGGCCGCGATGGTGGGAGGCCCGCGCACCGTGATGAGGAGTGGCCCCCACTTGCCGCAACTGGAGAAAGCCCTCGCACAGAACAAGGAACCAGCACAGCCAAAAATAATAAATAAATTCATTAATTAATTTAAAAAAAAAATCTTAAAAAAAAAAAGACAACGGGATGGAAAATCGTGTATTGCAGCAGTATTTACAATAGCCAAGACATGGAAGCAAACAAAATGTCCATCAACAGATAAATGGACACAGAAGAAGTGGTACACATACCGAATGGAAGAGTAGCCTCGGGAAAAAACGGGAAAAAAATGAACAATGCCGTTTTCAGGACTACACATGAGCCTAGAAATAATCATATTAGCTTAAGTAAGTCAAGAGGGAATGATAAATATCCTATGATATCTTGTATACATGTTAGCCTAAGGTTGCTACCAATAAACCATATTTTCACAGAAAAAGACACTCACAGACTTATAAAACAAACTAATGGTTAGCCAAAATGAAAGGTGGGAGGATGGATAAATTAGGACTATGGGGCTAACATAGATATACTAATGTATGTTAAATGTATATAAACATATAACATATAAACCATATGAATTATATACTCACCAATACATATAAAATATATAAAGACAAAACACCTACCAAATACCAAGGAGGTCTACTCAACTTTCTGTAATAACATACAAGGTAACAGGATCCGAAGATGACCAGACATATGTATGAATCATTGAGCAGATTCTGTACAGCCAGAAAACCACAACACTCTAATCAAATTTACTCCGATAAGAAATAGAAATTAAATTTAAAAAACAAACATAAGTAAGGTGACATAAACTTCTGGGGGCTTGTCCCAGCACATTCCACTCTAATTTACAACCTTGGAACACTACTTTCAGGAAGACTCTTTTGCACTAGTAACAAGCGTTGAGAACGTAATAATGCTGCCGCCTTGTGGTTGTTTCCCATAACAGCAGCTTTAAACCAAGTGCTAATGGTTGCTTAATAGTCACAAGGACTG
Organism: Balaenoptera borealis; assembly: GCF_965194805.1. Lineage (NCBI taxonomy): Eukaryota > Metazoa > Chordata > Mammalia > Artiodactyla > Balaenopteridae > Balaenoptera > Balaenoptera borealis. The sequence goes on along the minus strand of NW_028121811.1, from coordinate 30,303 downwards.
CAGGGCTGTAAATGACACCTGCCCTCAACAAATGCCCTGGGGTAGGGAATAGGCAAGAAAATTCTACACATTACAACTTTTTCAAGAAGTCAATACGAAGAGGGAAGTTGTAGTCACTCTTTAAAAAAGAAGGAAAAGAAAAAAGAGGACATGCCTAAAGTTCAGTATAAGGAATTATTAGCCACATGCAAATCCAACGTGAAAACGTTTCAGCTCACACCAGTCAAATGACCATCAGCAAAAAGTCTACAAACTATAAATGCTAAGGGCTTTTAGAGAACTCTGTAATTTCTAGATGCTGGTGGAATGTAAAGTGGTAACAGCACTAACGAAAACTGAACGGAGCTGCTTTAAAACGTAAAAATTGAGCTACCATATGATGCGGCAGGGCACCTTTTGGGCCTATAACCTAAGACCACAAGAATCGGAAAGACAGAGGCAGGCAAATGTGCACTGCAGCAATACTGAAATAGCCAAGACATGGAAACACAAAAAAGGTCCATAATCAGATGAATGGACAAAGAAGAAGTGGTAATATGGACAGAATGGAATATCCGTCACGGAAAAAAATAAAAGAATGGCGTATGCAGCACCACAGAGGAGCCTAGAGATAATCACACAACGTGAAGTAAGTCAGAATGAGAAAGACAAATGCCCTATGATGTCCCTTATGTTATCTGAAAATTCATAAAATGAACATATTTCCATAGAGAAAGGCAATCTCAGATTGAGAAGACAAACTTATGGTTAAGCCAAAGAAAACGTGTGAGGAATGGATAAATTAGGATATTGGGGTTAACACACATATACTAATACATATAAAATATATAATCCCAAAGACCTATGGAATACCAAGAGTGGTCTACTCAACACTCTGTAACAACCTACATGGAAAAGGACCCAAAGATCAATAAATATAGGTATATGTGTAAATGAACAAGATTCTGTACTCCTACAAAAAAAATTTTTTTTCAATCAAATTTGCTCTGATAAAAACTACAACTTAAAGAGACAGACAAGAATTACGGAGGTTAAACTTATGGGGGTTTGTCCTGGCACATTCCACTCTAATCTGCAACCTAAAACCACAACTTGCAGCGAAGTTCTGTTTCCCTAGCAAGCAGAGTTGGCAACGTAGAAATCCTGCCACCCAAAAGCCGTTTCCTCAAACAGCAGCTTTAAATCTACTGCTAATGGTCACTAATATTCACAAGGACTGCAGGGCTGTAAATGACTCATGCCCTCAAAAATGTCCTGGGGAAGGGAATGGCCAAAAAATCCAAACGCAGCAAATTTTTCAAGAAGGCAGTTAGAAGTTGTACGTTTCGCTCAATCTTAAAAAAAAAGTGAAAAGGACACTGATAAACGCAAAACATCAGGAAATATGAGACGCATGCAAATCCAATCTACACAAAGGTATCACCTCACACCAGTCAGAATGACCATCAGCAAAAAGTCTACAAACAATAGATGTTGAAGAAGTTGTGGAGAATAGCGTAACCTCTCGGTCTAAGTGGGATGTAAACTGGTAACGGCCAATAATAGGAACAGAATGGCAGCGCATTTAAAGGTAAAAATTGAGTCACCATATGATCCGGAAGTCCCACTATTGGGCCTTTCACCTGTGAAAGTCAGAATCAAAAAGACACGGGATGGGGCTTCCCTGGTGGTGCAGTGGTTGAGAGTCTGCCTGCCAAGGCAGGGGCCACGGGTTCGATCCCTGGTCTGGGAGGATCCCGCATGCCGCGGAGCAATTGGGCCCGTGAGCCAAAGCTGCTGAGCCTGCGCATCTGGAGCCTGTGCTCCGCAGCGGGAGAGGCCGCGATGGTGGGAGGCCGCGCACCGTGATGAGGAGTGGCCCCCACTTGCCGCAACTGGAGAAAGCCTCGCACAGAAACAAGGAACCAGCACAGCCAAAAATAAATAAATAAATTCATTAATTAATTTAAAAAAAAAATCTTAAAAAAAAAAAGACACGGGATGGAAAATCGTGTATTGCAGCAGTATTTACAATAGCCAAGACATGGAAGCAAACAAAATGTCCATCAACAGATAAATGGACACAGAAGAAGTGGTACACATACCGAATGGAAGAGTAGCCTCGGGAAAAAAATGAACAATGCCGTTTTCAGGACTACACATGAGCCTAGAAATAATCATATTAGCTTAAGTAAGTCAAGAGGGAATGATAAATATCCTATGATATCTTGTATACATGTTAGCCTAAGGTTGCTACCAATAAACATATTTTCACAGAAAAAGACACTCACAGACTTATAAAACAAACTAATGGTTAGCCAAAATGAAAGGTGGGAGGATGGATAAATTAGGACTATGGGGCTAACATAGATATACTAATGTATGTTAAATGTATATAAACATATAACATATAAACCATATGAATTATATACTCACCAATACATATAAAATATATAAAGACAAAACACCTACCAAATACCAAGGGAGGTCTACTCAACTTTCTGTAATAACATACAAGGTAACAGGATCCGAAGATGACCAGACATATGTATGAATCATTGAGCAGATTCTGTACAGCCAGAAAACCACAACACTCTAATCAAATTTACTCCGATAAGAAATAGAAATTAAATTTAAAAAACAAACATAAGTAAGGTGACATAAACTTCTGGGGGCTTGTCCCAGCACATTCCACTCTAATTTACAACCTTGGAACACTACTTTCAGGAAGACTCTTTTGCACTAGTAACAAGCGTTGAGAACGTAATAATGCTGCCGCCTTGTGGTTGTTTCCCATAACAGCAGCTTTAAACCAAGTGCTAATGGTTGCTTAATAGTCACAAGGACTGCAGGGCTGTAAATGACACCTGCCCTCAACAAATGCCCTGGGGTAGGGAATAGGCAAGAAAATTCTACACATTACAACTTTTTCAAGAAGTCAATACGAAGAGGGAAGTTGTAGTCACTCTTTAAAAAAGAAGGAAAAGAAAAAAGAGGACATGCCTAAAGTTCAGTATAAGGAATTATTAGCCACATGCAAATCCAACGTGAAAACGTTTCAGCTCACACCAGTCAAATGACCATCAGCAAAAAGTCTACAAACTATAAATGCTAAGGGCTTTTAGAGAACTCTGTAATTTCTAGATGCTGGTGGAATGTAAAGTGGTAACAGCACTAACGAAAACTGAACGGAGCTGCTTTAAAACGTAAAAATTGAGCTACCATATGATGCGGCAGGGCACCTTTTGGGCCTATAACCTAAGACCACAAGAATCGGAAAGACAGAGGCAGGCAAATGTGCACTGCAGCAATACTGAAATAGCCAAGACATGGAAACACAAAAAAGGTCCATAATCAGATGAATGGACAAAGAAGAAGTGGTAATATGGACAGAATGGAATATCCGTCACGGAAAAAAATAAAAGAATGGCGTATGCAGCACCACAGAGGAGCCTAGAGATAATCACACAACGTGAAGTAAGTCAGAATGAGAAAGACAAATGCCCTATGATGTCCCTTATGTTATCTGAAAATTCATAAAAATGAAGGCAATCTCAGATTGAGAAGACAAACTTATGGTTAAGCCAAAGAAAACGTGTGAGGAATGGATAAATTAGGATATTGGGGTTAACACACATATACTAATACATATAAAATATATAATCCCCAAAGACCTATGGAATACCAAGAGTGGTCTACTCAACACTCTGTAACAACCTACATGGAAAAGGACCCAAAGATCAATAAATATAGGTATATGTGTAAATGAACAAGATTCTGTACTCCTACAAAAAAAAATTTTTTTTCAATCAAATTTGCTCTGATAAAAACTACAACTTAAAGAGACAGACAAGAATTACGGAGGTTAAACTTATGGGGGTTTGTCCTGGCACATTCCGCTCTAATCTGCAACCTAAAACCACAACTTGCAGCGAAGTTCTGTTTCCCTAGCAAGCAGAGTTGGCAACGTAGAAATCCTGCCACCCAAAAGCCGTTTCCTCAAACAGCAGCTTTAAATCTACTGCTAATGGTCACTAATATTCACAAGGACTGCAGGGCTGTAAATGACTCATGCCCTCAAAAAATGTCCTGGGGAAGGGAATGGCCAAAAAAATCCAAACGCAGCAAATTTTTCAAGAAGGCAGTTAGAAGTTGTACGTTTCGCTCAATCTTAAAAAAAAAAGTGAAAAGGACACTGATAAACGCAAAACATCAGGAAATATGAGACGCATGCAAATCCAATCTACACAAAGGTATCACCTCACACCAGTCAGAATGACCATCAGCAAAAAGTCTACAAACAATAGATGTTGAAGAAGTTGTGGAGAATAGCGTAACCTCTCGGTCTAAGTGGGATGTAAACTGGTAACGGCCAATAATAGGAACAGAATGGCAGCGCATTTAAAGGTAAAAATTGAGTCACCATATGATCCGGAAGTCCCACTATTGGGCCTTTCACCTGTGAAAGTCAGAATCAAAAAGACACGGGATGGGGCTTCCCTGGTGGTGCAGTGGTTGAGAGTCTGCCTGCCAAGGCAGGGGCCACGGGTTCGATCCCTGGTCTGGGAGGATCCCGCATGCCACGGAGCAATTGGGCCCGTGAGCCAAAGCTGCTGAGCCTGCGCATCTGGAGCCTGTGCTCCGCAGCGGGAGAGGCCGCGATGGTGGGGGGCCCGCGCACCGTGATGAGGAGTGGCCCCCACTTGCCGCAACTGGAGAAAGCCCTCGCACAGAAACAAGGAACCAGCACAGCCAAAAATAAATAAATAAATTCATTAATTAATTTAAAAAAAAATCTTAAAAAAAAAAAGACACGGGATGGAAAATCGTGTATTGCAGCAGTATTTACAATAGCCAAGACATGGAAGCAAACAAAATGTCCATCAACAGATAAATGGACACAGAAGAAGTGGTACACATACCGAATGGAAGAGTAGCCTCGGGAAAAAAATGAACAATGCCGTTTTCAGGACTACACATGAGCCTAGAAATAATCATATTAGCTTAAGTAAGTCAAGAGGGAATGATAAATATCCTATGATATCTTGTATACATGTTAGCCTAAGGTTGCTACCAATAAACATATTTTCACAGAAAAAGACACTCACAGACTTATAAAACAAACTAATGGTTAGCCAAAATGAAAGGTGGGAGGATGGATAAATTAGGACTATGGGGCTAACATAGATATACTAATGTATGTTAAATGTATATAAACATATAACATATAAACCATATGAATTATATACTCACCAATACATATAAAATATATAAAGACAAAACACCTACCAAATACCAAGGGAGGTCTACTCAACTTTCTGTAATAACATACAAGGTAACAGGATCCGAAGATGACCAGACATATGTATGAATCATTGAGCAGATTCTGTACAGCCAGAAAACCACAACACTCTAATCAAATTTACTCCGATAAGAAATAGAAATTAAATTTAAAAAACAAACATAAGTAAGGTGACATAAACTTCTGGGGGCTTGTCCCAGCACATTCCACTCTAATTTACAACCTTGGAACACTACTTTCAGGAAGACTCTTTTGCACTAGTAACAAGCGTTGAGAACGTAATAATGCTGCCGCCTTGTGGTTGTTTCCCATAACAGCAGCTTTAAACCAAGTGCTAATGGTTGCTTAATAGTCACAAGGACTGCAGGGCTGTAAATGACACCTGCCCTCAACAAATGCCCTGGGGTAGGGAATAGGCAAGAAAATTCTACACATTACAACTTTTTCAAGAAGTCAATACGAAGAGGGAAGTTGTAGTCACTCTTTAAAAAAGAAGGAAAAGAAAAAAGAGGACATGCCTAAAGTTCAGTATAAGGAATTATTAGCCACATGCAAATCCAACGTGAAAACGTTTCAGCTCACACCAGTCAAATGACCATCAGCAAAAAGTCTACAAACTATAAATGCTAAGGGCTTTTAGAGAACTCTGTAATTTCTAGATGCTGGTGGAATGTAAAGTGGTAACAGCACTAACGAAAACTGAACGGAGCTGCTTTAAAACGTAAAAATTGAGCTACCATATGATGCGGCAGGGCACCTTTTGGGCCTATAACCTAAGACCACAAGAATCGGAAAGACAGAGGCAGGCAAATGTGCACTGCAGCAATACTGAAATAGCCAAGACATGGAAACACAAAAAAGGTCCATAATCAGATGAATGGACAAAGAAGAAGTGGTAATATGGACAGAATGGAATATCCGTCACGGAAAAAAAATAAAAGAATGGCATATGCAGCACCACAGAGGAGCCTAGAGATAATCACACAACGTGAAGTAAGTCAGAATGAGAAAGACAAATGCCCTATGATGTCCCTTATGTTATCTGAAAATTCATAAAAATGAACATATTTCCATAGAGAAAGGCAATCTCAGATTGAGAAGACAAACTTATGGTTAAGCCAAAGAAAACGTGTGAGGAATGGATAAATTAGGATATTGGGGTTAACACACATATACTAATACATATAAAATATATAATCCCCAAAGACCTATGGAATACCAAGAGTGGTCTACTCAACACTCTGTAACAACCTACATGGAAAAGGACCCAAAGATCAATAAATATAGGTATATGTGTAAATGAACAAGATTCTGTACTCCTACAAAAAAAAATTTTTTTTCAATCAAATTTGCTCTGATAAAAACTACAACTTAAAGAGACAGACAAGAATTACGGAGGTTAAACTTATGGGGGTTTGTCCTGGCACATTCCACTCTAATCTGCAACCTAAAACCACAACTTGCAGCGAAGTTCTGTTTCCCTAGCAAGCAGAGTTGGCAACGTAGAAATCCTGCCACCCAAAAGCCGTTTCCTCAAACAGCAGCTTTAAATCTACTGCTAATGGTCACTAATATTCACAAGGACTGCAGGGCTGTAAATGACTCATGCCCTCAAAAAATGTCCTGGGGAAGGGAATGGCCAAAAAAATCCAAACGCAGCAAATTTTTCAAGAAGGCAGTTAGAAGTTGTACGTTTCGCTCAATCTTAAAAAAAAAAGTGAAAAGGACACTGATAAACGCAAAACATCAGGAAATATGAGACGCATGCAAATCCAATCTACACAAAGGTATCACCTCACACCAGTCAGAATGACCATCAGCAAAAAGTCTACAAACAATAGATGTTGAAGAAGTTGTGGAGAATAGCGTAACCTCTCGGTCTAAGTGGGATGTAAACTGGTAACGGCCAATAATAGGAACAGAATGGCAGCGCATTTAAAGGTAAAAATTGAGTCACCATATGATCCGGAAGTCCCACTATTGGGCCTTTCACCTGTGAAAGTCAGAATCAAAAAGACACGGGATGGGGCTTCCCTGGTGGTGCAGTGGTTGAGAGTCTGCCTGCCAAGGCAGGGGCCACGGGTTCGATCCCTGGTCTGGGAGGATCCCGCATGCCACGGAGCAATTGGGCCCGTGAGCCAAAGCTGCTGAGCCTGCGCATCTGGAGCCTGTGCTCCGCAGCGGGAGAGGCCGCGATGGTGGGGGGCCCGCGCACCGTGATGAGGAGTGGCCCCCACTTGCCGCAACTGGAGAAAGCCCTCGCACAGAAACAAGGAACCAGCACAGCCAAAAATAAATAAATAAATTCATTAATTAATTTAAAAAAAAATCTTAAAAAAAAAAAGACACGGGATGGAAAATCGTGTATTGCAGCAGTATTTACAATAGCCAAGACATGGAAGCAAACAAAATGTCCATCAACAGATAAATGGACACAGAAGAAGTGGTACACATACCGAATGGAAGAGTAGCCTCGGGAAAAAAATGAACAATGCCGTTTTCAGGACTACACATGAGCCTAGAAATAATCATATTAGCTTAAGTAAGTCAAGAGGGAATGATAAATATCCTATGATATCTTGTATACATGTTAGCCTAAGGTTGCTACCAATAAACATATTTTCACAGAAAAAGACACTCACAGACTTATAAAACAAACTAATGGTTAGCCAAAATGAAAGGTGGGAGGATGGATAAATTAGGACTATGGGGCTAACATAGATATACTAATGTATGTTAAATGTATATAAACATATAACATATAAACCATATGAATTATATACTCACCAATACATATAAAATATATAAAGACAAAACACCTACCAAATACCAAGGGAGGTCTACTCAACTTTCTGTAATAACATACAAGGTAACAGGATCCGAAGATGACCAGACATATGTATGAATCATTGAGCAGATTCTGTACAGCCAGAAAACCACAACACTCTAATCAAATTTACTCCGATAAGAAATAGAAATTAAATTTAAAAAACAAACATAAGTAAGGTGACATAAACTTCTGGGGGCTTGTCCCAGCACATTCCACTCTAATTTACAACCTTGGAACACTACTTTCAGGAAGACTCTTTTGCACTAGTAACAAGCGTTGAGAACGTAATAATGCTGCCGCCTTGTGGTTGTTTCCCATAACAGCAGCTTTAAACCAAGTGCTAATGGTTGCTTAATAGTCACAAGGACTGCAGGGCTGTAAATGACACCTGCCCTCAACAAATGCCCTGGGGTAGGGAATAGGCAAGAAAATTCTACACATTACAACTTTTTCAAGAAGTCAATACGAAGAGGGAAGTTGTAGTCACTCTTTAAAAAAGAAGGAAAAGAAAAAAGAGGACATGCCTAAAGTTCAGTATAAGGAATTATTAGCCACATGCAAATCCAACGTGAAAACGTTTCAGCTCACACCAGTCAAATGACCATCAGCAAAAAGTCTACAAACTATAAATGCTAAGGGCTTTTAGAGAACTCTGTAATTTCTAGATGCTGGTGGAATGTAAAGTGGTAACAGCACTAACGAAAACTGAACGGAGCTGCTTTAAAACGTAAAAATTGAGCTACCATATGATGCGGCAGGGCACCTTTTGGGCCTATAACCTAAGACCACAAGAATCGGAAAGACAGAGGCAGGCAAATGTGCACTGCAGCAATACTGAAATAGCCAAGACATGGAAACACAAAAAAGGTCCATAATCAGATGAATGGACAAAGAAGAAGTGGTAATATGGACAGAATGGAATATCCGTCACGGAAAAAAAATAAAAGAATGGCATATGCAGCACCACAGAGGAGCCTAGAGATAATCACACAACGTGAAGTAAGTCAGAATGAGAAAGACAAATGCCCTATGATGTCCCTTATGTTATCTGAAAATTCATAAAAATGAACATATTTCCATAGAGAAAGGCAATCTCAGATTGAGAAGACAAACTTATGGTTAAGCCAAAGAAAACGTGTGAGGAATGGATAAATTAGGATATTGGGGTTAACACACATATACTAATACATATAAAATATATAATCCCCAAAGACCTATGGAATACCAAGAGTGGTCTACTCAACACTCTGTAACAACCTACATGGAAAAGGACCCAAAGATCAATAAATATAGGTATATGTGTAAATGAACAAGATTCTGTACTCCTACAAAAAAAAATTTTTTTTCAATCAAATTTGCTCTGATAAAAACTACAACTTAAAGAGACAGACAAGAATTACGGAGGTTAAACTTATGGGGGTTTGTCCTGGCACATTCCACTCTAATCTGCAACCTAAAACCACAACTTGCAGCGAAGTTCTGTTTCCCTAGCAAGCAGAGTTGGCAACGTAGAAATCCTGCCACCCAAAAGCCGTTTCCTCAAACAGCAGCTTTAAATCTACTGCTAATGGTCACTAATATTCACAAGGACTGCAGGGCTGTAAATGACTCATGCCCTCAAAAAATGTCCTGGGGAAGGGAATGGCCAAAAAAATCCAAACGCAGCAAATTTTTCAAGAAGGCAGTTAGAAGTTGTACGTTTCGCTCAATCTTAAAAAAAAAAGTGAAAAGGACACTGATAAACGCAAAACATCAGGAAATATGAGACGCATGCAAATCCAATCTACACAAAGGTATCACCTCACACCAGTCAGAATGACCATCAGCAAAAAGTCTACAAACAATAGATGTTGAAGAAGTTGTGGAGAATAGCGTAACCTCTCGGTCTAAGTGGGATGTAAACTGGTAACGGCCAATAATAGGAACAGAATGGCAGCGCATTTAAAGGTAAAAATTGAGTCACCATATGATCCGGAAGTCCCACTATTGGGCCTTTCACCTGTGAAAGTCAGAATCAAAAAGACACGGGATGGGGCTTCCCTGGTGGTGCAGTGGTTGAGAGTCTGCCTGCCAAGGCAGGGGCCACGGGTTCGATCCCTGGTCTGGGAGGATCCCGCATGCCGTGGAGCAATTGGGCCCGTGAGCCAAAGCTGCTGAGCCTGCGCATCTGGAGCCTGTGCTCCGCAGCGGGAGAGGCCGCGATGGTGGGAGGCCCGCGCACCGTGATGAGGAGTGGCCCCCACTTGCCGCAACTGGAGAAAGCCCTCGCACAGAAACAAGGAACCAGCACAGCCAAAAATAAATAAATAAATTCATTAATTAATTTAAAAAAAAATCTTAAAAAAAAAAAGACACGGGATGGAAAATCGTGTATTGCAGCAGTATTTACAATAGCCAAGACATGGAAGCAAACAAAATGTCCATCAACAGATAAATGGACACAGAAGAAGTGGTACACATACCGAATGGAAGAGTAGCCTCGGGAAAAAAATGAACAATGCCGTTTTCAGGACTACACATGAGCCTAGAAATAATCATATTAGCTTAAGTAAGTCAAGAGGGAATGATAAATATCCTATGATATCTTGTATACATGTTAGCCTAAGGTTGCTACCAATAAACATATTTTCACAGAAAAAGACACTCACAGACTTATAAAACAAACTAATGGTTAGCCAAAATGAAAGGTGGGAGGATGGATAAATTAGGACTATGGGGCTAACATAGATATACTAATGTATGTTAAATGTATATAAACATATAACATATAAACCATATGAATTATATACTCACCAATACATATAAAATATATAAAGACAAAACACCTACCAAATACCAAGGGAGGTCTACTCAACTTTCTGTAATAACATACAAGGTAACAGGATCCGAAGATGACCAGACATATGTATGAATCATTGAGCAGATTCTGTACAGCCAGAAAACCACAACACTCTAATCAAATTTACTCCGATAAGAAATAGAAATTAAATTTAAAAAACAAACATAAGTAAGGTGACATAAACTTCTGGGGGCTTGTCCCAGCACATTCCACTCTAATTTACAACCTTGGAACACTACTTTCAGGAAGACTCTTTTGCACTAGTAACAAGCGTTGAGAACGTAATAATGCTGCCGCCTTGTGGTTGTTTCCCATAACAGCAGCTTTAAACCAAGTGCTAATGGTTGCTTAATAGTCACAAGGACTGCAGGGCTGTAAATGACACCTGCCCTCAACAAATGCCCTGGGGTAGGGAATAGGCAAGAAAATTCTACACATTACAACTTTTTCAAGAAGTCAATACGAAGAGGGAAGTTGTAGTCACTCTTTAAAAAAGAAGGAAAAGAAAAAAGAGGACATGCCTAAAGTTCAGTATAAGGAATTATTAGCCACATGCAAATCCAACGTGAAAACGTTTCAGCTCACACCAGTCAAATGACCATCAGCAAAAAGTCTACAAACTATAAATGCTAAGGGCTTTTAGAGAACTCTGTAATTTCTAGATGCTGGTGGAATGTAAAGTGGTAACAGCACTAACGAAAACTGAACGGAGCTGCTTTAAAACGTAAAAATTGAGCTACCATATGATGCGGCAGGGCACCTTTTGGGCCTATAACCTAAGACCACAAGAATCGGAAAGACAGAGGCAGGCAAATGTGCACTGCAGCAATACTGAAATAGCCAAGACATGGAAACACAAAAAAGGTCCATAATCAGATGAATGGACAAAGAAGAAGTGGTAATATGGACAGAATGGAATATCCGTCACGGAAAAAAATAAAAGAATGGCATATGCAGCACCACAGAGGAGCCTAGAGATAATCACACAACGTGAAGTAAGTCAGAATGAGAAAGACAAATGCCCTATGTTGTCCCTTATGTTATCTGAAAATTCATAAAAATGAACATATTTCCATAGAGAAAGGCAATCTCAGATTGAGAAGACAAACTTATGGTTAAGCCAAAGAAAACGTGTGAGGAATGGATAAATTAGGATATTGGGGTTAACACACATATACTAATACATATAAAATATATAATCCCCAAAGACCTATGGAATACCAAGAGTGGTCTACTCAACACTCTGTAACAACCTACATGGAAAAGGACCCAAAGATCAATAAATATAGGTATATGTGTAAATGAACAAGATTCTGTACTCCTACAAAAAAAAATTTTTTTTCAATCAAATTTGCTCTGATAAAAACTACAACTTAAAGAGACAGACAAGAATTACGGAGGTTAAACTTATGGGGGTTTGTCCTGGCACATTCCACTCTAATCTGCAACCTAAAACCACAACTTGCAGCGAAGTTCTGTTTCCCTAGCAAGCAGAGTTGGCAACGTAGAAATCCTGCCACCCAAAAGCCGTTTCCTCAAACAGCAGCTTTAAATCTACTGCTAATGGTCACTAATATTCACAAGGACTGCAGGGCTGTAAATGACTCATGCCCTCAAAAAATGTCCTGGGGAAGGGAATGGCCAAAAAAATCCAAACGCAGCAAATTTTTCAAGAAGGCAGTTAGAAGTTGTACGTTTCGCTCAATCTTAAAAAAAAAAGTGAAAAGGACACTGATAAACGCAAAACATCAGGAAATATGAGACGCATGCAAATCCAATCTACACAAAGGTATCACCTCACACCAGTCAGAATGACCATCAGCAAAAAGTCTACAAACAATAGATGTTGAAGAAGTTGTGGAGAATAGCGTAACCTCTCGGTCTAAGTGGGATGTAAACTGGTAACGGCCAATAATAGGAACAGAATGGCAGCGCATTTAAAGGTAAAAATTGAGTCACCATATGATCCGGAAGTCCCACTATTGGGCCTTTCACCTGTGAAAGTCAGAATCAAAAAGACACGGGATGGGGCTTCCCTGGTGGTGCAGTGGTTGAGAGTCTGCCTGCCAAGGCAGGGGCCACGGGTTCGATCCCTGGTCTGGGAGGATCCCGCATGCCGCGGAGCAATTGGGCCCGTGAGCCAAAGCTGCTGAGCCTGCGCATCTGGAGCCTGTGCTCCGCAGCGGGAGAGGCCGCGATGGTGGGAGGCCCGCGCACCGTGATGAGGAGTGGCCCCCACTTGCCGCAACTGGAGAAAGCCCTCGCACAGAAACAAGGAACCAGCACAGCCAAAAATAAATAAATAAATTCATTAATTAATTTAAAAAAAAATCTTAAAAAAAAAAAGACACGGGATGGAAAATCGTGTATTGCAGCAGTATTTACAATAGCCAAGACATGGAAGCAAACAAAATGTCCATCAACAGATAAATGGACACAGAAGAAGTGGTACACATACCGAATGGAAGAGTAGCCTCGGGAAAAAAATGAACAATGCCGTTTTCAGGACTACACATGAGCCTAGAAATAATCATATTAGCTTAAGTAAGTCAAGAGGGAATGATAAATATCCTATGATATCTTGTATACATGTTAGCCTAAGGTTGCTACCAATAAACATATTTTCACAGAAAAAGACACTCACAGACTTATAAAACAAACTAATGGTTAGCCAAAATGAAAGGTGGGAGGATGGATAAATTAGGACTATGGGGCTAACATAGATATACTAATGTATGTTAAATGTATATAAACATATAACATATAAACCATATGAATTATATACTCACCAATACATATAAAATATATAAAGACAAAACACCTACCAAATACCAAGGGAGGTCTACTCAACTTTCTGTAATAACATACAAGGTAACAGGATCCGAAGATGACCAGACATATGTATGAATCATTGAGCAGATTCTGTACAGCCAGAAAACCACAACACTCTAATCAAATTTACTCCGATAAGAAATAGAAATTAAATTTAAAAAACAAACATAAGTAAGGTGACATAAACTTCTGGGGGCTTGTCCCAGCACATTCCACTCTAATTTACAACCTTGGAACACTACTTTCAGGAAGACTCTTTTGCACTAGTAACAAGCGTTGAGAACGTAATAATGCTGCCGCCTTGTGGTTGTTTCCCATAACAGCAGCTTTAAACCAAGTGCTAATGGTTGCTTAATAGTCACAAGGACTGCAGGGCTGTAAATGACACCTGCCCTCAACAAATGCCCTGGGGTAGGGAATAGGCAAGAAAATTCTACACATTACAACTTTTTCAAGAAGTCAATACGAAGAGGGAAGTTGTAGTCACTCTTTAAAAAAGAAGGAAAAGAAAAAAGAGGACATGCCTAAAGTTCAGTATAAGGAATTATTAGCCACATGCAAATCCAACGTGAAAACGTTTCAGCTCACACCAGTCAAATGACCATCAGCAAAAAGTCTACAAACTATAAATGCTAAGGGCTTTTAGAGAACTCTGTAATTTCTAGATGCTGGTGGAATGTAAAGTGGTAACAGCACTAACGAAAACTGAACGGAGCTGCTTTAAAACGTAAAAATTGAGCTACCATATGATGCGGCAGGGCACCTTTTGGGCCTATAACCTAAGACCACAAGAATCGGAAAGACAGAGGCAGGCAAATGTGCACTGCAGCAATACTGAAATAGCCAAGACATGGAAACACAAAAAAGGTCCATAATCAGATGAATGGACAAAGAAGAAGTGGTAATATGGACAGAATGGAATATCCGTCACGGAAAAAAATAAAAGAATGGCATATGCAGCACCACAGAGGAGCCTAGAGATAATCACACAACGTGAAGTAAGTCAGAATGAGAAAGACAAATGCCCTATGATGTCCCTTATGTTATCTGAAAATTCATAAAAATGAACATATTTCCATAGAGAAAGGCAATCTCAGATTGAGAAGACAAACTTATGGTTAAGCCAAAGAAAACGTGTGAGGAATGGATAAATTAGGATATTGGGGTTAACACACATATACTAATACATATAAAATATATAATCCCCAAAGACCTATGGAATACCAAGAGTGGTCTACTCAACACTCTGTAACAACCTACATGGAAAAGGACCCAAAGATCAATAAATATAGGTATATGTGTAAATGAACAAGATTCTGTACTCCTACAAAAAAAAATTTTTTTTCAATCAAATTTGCTCTGATAAAAACTACAACTTAAAGAGACAGACAAGAATTACGGAGGTTAAACTTATGGGGGTTTGTCCTGGCACATTCCACTCTAATCTGCAACCTAAAACCACAACTTGCAGCGAAGTTCTGTTTCCCTAGCAAGCAGAGTTGGCAACGTAGAAATCCTGCCACCCAAAAGCCGTTTCCTCAAACAGCAGCTTTAAATCTACTGCTAATGGTCACTAATATTCACAAGGACTGCAGGGCTGTAAATGACTCATGCCCTCAAAAAATGTCCTGGGGAAGGGAATGGCCAAAAAAATCCAAACGCAGCAAATTTTTCAAGAAGGCAGTTAGAAGTTGTACGTTTCGCTCAATCTTAAAAAAAAAAGTGAAAAGGACACTGATAAACGCAAAACATCAGGAAATATGAGACGCATGCAAATCCAATCTACACAAAGGTATCACCTCACACCAGTCAGAATGACCATCAGCAAAAAGTCTACAAACAATAGATGTTGAAGAAGTTGTGGAGAATAGCGTAACCTCTCGGTCTAAGTGGGATGTAAACTGGTAACGGCCAATAATAGGAACAGAATGGCAGCGCATTTAAAGGTAAAAATTGAGTCACCATATGATCCGGAAGTCCCACTATTGGGCCTTTCACCTGTGAAAGTCAGAATCAAAAAGACACGGGATGGGGCTTCCCTGGTGGTGCAGTGGTTGAGAGTCTGCCTGCCAAGGCAGGGGCCACGGGTTCGATCCCTGGTCTGGGAGGATCCCGCATGCCGCGGAGCAATTGGGCCCGTGAGCCAAAGCTGCTGAGCCTGCGCATCTGGAGCCTGTGCTCCGCAGCGGGAGAGGCCGCGATGGTGGGAGGCCCGCGCACCGTGATGAGGAGTGGCCCCCACTTGCCGCAACTGGAGAAAGCCCTCGCACAGAAACAAGGAACCAGCACAGCCAAAAATAAATAAATAAATTCATTAATTAATTTAAAAAAAAATCTTAAAAAAAAAAAGACACGGGATGGAAAATCGTGTATTGCAGCAGTATTTACAATAGCCAAGACATGGAAGCAAACAAAATGTCCATCAACAGATAAATGGACACAGAAGAAGTGGTACACATACCGAATGGAAGAGTAGCCTCGGGAAAAAAATGAACAATGCCGTTTTCAGGACTACACATGAGCCTAGAAATAATCATATTAGCTTAAGTAAGTCAAGAGGGAATGATAAATATCCTATGATATCTTGTATACATGTTAGCCTAAGGTTGCTACCAATAAACATATTTTCACAGAAAAAGACACTCACAGACTTATAAAACAAACTAATGGTTAGCCAAAATGAAAGGTGGGAGGATGGATAAATTAGGACTATGGGGCTAACATAGATATACTAATGTATGTTAAATGTATATAAACATATAACATATAAACCATATGAATTATATACTCACCAATACATATAAAATATATAAAGACAAAACACCTACCAAATACCAAGGGAGGTCTACTCAACTTTCTGTAATAACATACAAGGTAACAGGATCCGAAGATGACCAGACATATGTATGAATCATTGAGCAGATTCTGTACAGCCAGAAAACCACAACACTCTAATCAAATTTACTCCGATAAGAAATAGAAATTAAATTTAAAAAACAAACATAAGTAAGGTGACATAAACTTCTGGGGGCTTGTCCCAGCACATTCCACTCTAATTTACAACCTTGGAACACTACTTTCAGGAAGACTCTTTTGCACTAGTAACAAGCGTTGAGAACGTAATAATGCTGCCGCCTTGTGGTTGTTTCCCATAACAGCAGCTTTAAACCAAGTGCTAATGGTTGCTTAATAGTCACAAGGACTGCAGGGCTGTAAATGACACCTGCCCTCAACAAATGCCCTGGGGTAGGGAATAGGCAAGAAAATTCTACACATTACAACTTTTTCAAGAAGTCAATACGAAGAGGGAAGTTGTAGTCACTCTTTAAAAAAGAAGGAAAAGAAAAAAGAGGACATGCCTAAAGTTCAGTATAAGGAATTATTAGCCACATGCAAATCCAACGTGAAAACGTTTCAGCTCACACCAGTCAAATGACCATCAGCAAAAAGTCTACAAACTATAAATGCTAAGGGCTTTTAGAGAACTCTGTAATTTCTAGATGCTGGTGGAATGTAAAGTGGTAACAGCACTAACGAAAACTGAACGGAGCTGCTTTAAAACGTAAAAATTGAGCTACCATATGATGCGGCAGGGCACCTTTTGGGCCTATAACCTAAGACCACAAGAATCGGAAAGACAGAGGCAGGCAAATGTGCACTGCAGCAATACTGAAATAGCCAAGACATGGAAACACAAAAAAGGTCCATAATCAGATGAATGGACAAAGAAGAAGTGGTAATATGGACAGAATGGAATATCCGTCACGGAAAAAAATAAAAGAATGGCATATGCAGCACCACAGAGGAGCCTAGAGATAATCACACAACGTGAAGTAAGTCAGAATGAGAAAGACAAATGCCCTATGTTGTCCCTTATGTTATCTGAAAATTCATAAAAATGAACATATTTCCATAGAGAAAGGCAATCTCAGATTGAGAAGACAAACTTATGGTTAAGCCAAAGAAAACGTGTGAGGAATGGATAAATTAGGATATTGGGGTTAACACACATATACTAATACATATAAAATATATAATCCCCAAAGACCTATGGAATACCAAGAGTGGTCTACTCAACACTCTGTAACAACCTACATGGAAAAGGACCCAAAGATCAATAAATATAGGTATATGTGTAAATGAACAAGATTCTGTACTCCTACAAAAAAAAATTTTTTTTCAATCAAATTTGCTCTGATAAAAACTACAACTTAAAGAGACAGACAAGAATTACGGAGGTTAAACTTATGGGGGTTTGTCCTGGCACATTCCACTCTAATCTGCAACCTAAAACCACAACTTGCAGCGAAGTTCTGTTTCCCTAGCAAGCAGAGTTGGCAACGTAGAAATCCTGCCACCCAAAAGCCGTTTCCTCAAACAGCAGCTTTAAATCTACTGCTAATGGTCACTAATATTCACAAGGACTGCAGGGCTGTAAATGACTCATGCCCTCAAAAAATGTCCTGGGGAAGGGAATGGCCAAAAAAATCCAAACGCAGCAAATTTTTCAAGAAGGCAGTTAGAAGTTGTACGTTTCGCTCAATCTTAAAAAAAAAAGTGAAAAGGACACTGATAAACGCAAAACATCAGGAAATATGAGACGCATGCAAATCCAATCTACACAAAGGTATCACCTCACACCAGTCAGAATGACCATCAGCAAAAAGTCTACAAACAATAGATGTTGAAGAAGTTGTGGAGAATAGCGTAACCTCTCGGTCTAAGTGGGATGTAAACTGGTAACGGCCAATAATAGGAACAGAATGGCAGCGCATTTAAAGGTAAAAATTGAGTCACCATATGATCCGGAAGTCCCACTATTGGGCCTTTCACCTGTGAAAGTCAGAATCAAAAAGACACGGGATGGGGCTTCCCTGGTGGTGCAGTGGTTGAGAGTCTGCCTGCCAAGGCAGGGGCCACGGGTTCGATCCCTGGTCTGGGAGGATCCCGCATGCCGCGGAGCAATTGGGCCCGTGAGCCAAAGCTGCTGAGCCTGCGCATCTGGAGCCTGTGCTCCGCAGCGGGAGAGGCCGCGATGGTGGGAGGCCCGCGCACCGTGATGAGGAGTGGCCCCCACTTGCCGCAACTGGAGAAAGCCCTCGCACAGAAACAAGGAACCAGCACAGCCAAAAATAAATAAATAAATTCATTAATTAATTTAAAAAAAAATCTTAAAAAAAAAAAGACACGGGATGGAAAATCGTGTATTGCAGCAGTATTTACAATAGCCAAGACATGGAAGCAAACAAAATGTCCATCAACAGATAAATGGACACAGAAGAAGTGGTACACATACCGAATGGAAGAGTAGCCTCGGGAAAAAAATGAACAATGCCGTTTTCAGGACTACACATGAGCCTAGAAATAATCATATTAGCTTAAGTAAGTCAAGAGGGAATGATAAATATCCTATGATATCTTGTATACATGTTAGCCTAAGGTTGCTACCAATAAACATATTTTCACAGAAAAAGACACTCACAGACTTATAAAACAAACTAATGGTTAGCCAAAATGAAAGGTGGGAGGATGGATAAATTAGGACTATGGGGCTAACATAGATATACTAATGTATGTTAAATGTATATAAACATATAACATATAAACCATATGAATTATATACTCACCAATACATATAAAATATATAAAGACAAAACACCTACCAAATACCAAGGGAGGTCTACTCAACTTTCTGTAATAACATACAAGGTAACAGGATCCGAAGATGACCAGACATATGTATGAATCATTGAGCAGATTCTGTACAGCCAGAAAACCACAACACTCTAATCAAATTTACTCCGATAAGAAATAGAAATTAAATTTAAAAAACAAACATAAGTAAGGTGACATAAACTTCTGGGGGCTTGTCCCAGCACATTCCACTCTAATTTACAACCTTGGAACACTACTTTCAGGAAGACTCTTTTGCACTAGTAACAAGCGTTGAGAACGTAATAATGCTGCCGCCTTGTGGTTGTTTCCCATAACAGCAGCTTTAAACCAAGTGCTAATGGTTGCTTAATAGTCACAAGGACTGCAGGGCTGTAAATGACACCTGCCCTCAACAAATGCCCTGGGGTAGGGAATAGGCAAGAAAATTCTACACATTACAACTTTTTCAAGAAGTCAATACGAAGAGGGAAGTTGTAGTCACTCTTTAAAAAAGAAGGAAAAGAAAAAAGAGGACATGCCTAAAGTTCAGTATAAGGAATTATTAGCCACATGCAAATCCAACGTGAAAACGTTTCAGCTCACACCAGTCAAATGACCATCAGCAAAAAGTCTACAAACTATAAATGCTAAGGGCTTTTAGAGAACTCTGTAATTTCTAGATGCTGGTGGAATGTAAAGTGGTAACAGCACTAACGAAAACTGAACGGAGCTGCTTTAAAACGTAAAAATTGAGCTACCATATGATGCGGCAGGGCACCTTTTGGGCCTATAACCTAAGACCACAAGAATCGGAAAGACAGAGGCAGGCAAATGTGCACTGCAGCAATACTGAAATAGCCAAGACATGGAAACACAAAAAAGGTCCATAATCAGATGAATGGACAAAGAAGAAGTGGTAATATGGACAGAATGGAATATCCGTCACAGAAAAAAATAAAAGAATGGCATATGCAGCACCACAGAGGAGCCTAGAGATAATCACACAACGTGAAGTAAGTCAGAATGAGAAAGACAAATGCCCTATGATGTCCCTTATGTTATCTGAAAATTCATAAAAATGAACATATTTCCATAGAGAAAGGCAATCTCAGATTGAGAAGACAAACTTATGGTTAAGCCAAAGAAAACGTGTGAGGAATGGATAAATTAGGATATTGGGGTTAACACACATATACTAATACATATAAAATATATAATCCCCAAAGACCTATGGAATACCAAGAGTGGTCTACTCAACACTCTGTAACAACCTACATGGAAAAGGACCCAAAGATCAATAAATATAGGTATATGTGTAAATGAACAAGATTCTGTACTCCTACAAAAAAAAATTTTTTTTCAATCAAATTTGCTCTGATAAAAACTACAACTTAAAGAGACAGACAAGAATTACGGAGGTTAAACTTATGGGGGTTTGTCCTGGCACATTCCACTCTAATCTGCAACCTAAAACCACAACTTGCAGCGAAGTTCTGTTTCCCTAGCAAGCAGAGTTGGCAACGTAGAAATCCTGCCACCCAAAAGCCGTTTCCTCAAACAGCAGCTTTAAATCTACTGCTAATGGTCACTAATATTCACAAGGACTGCAGGGCTGTAAATGACTCATGCCCTCAAAAAATGTCCTGGGGAAGGGAATGGCCAAAAAAATCCAAACGCAGCAAATTTTTCAAGAAGGCAGTTAGAAGTTGTACGTTTCGCTCAATCTTAAAAAAAAAGTGAAAAGGACACTGATAAACGCAAAACATCAGGAAATATGAGACGCATGCAAATCCAATCTACACAAAGGTATCACCTCACACCAGTCAGAATGACCATCAGCAAAAAGTCTACAAACAATAGATGTTGAAGAAGTTGTGGAGAATAGCGTAACCTCTCGGTCTAAGTGGGATGTAAACTGGTAACGGCCAATAATAGGAACAGAATGGCAGCGCATTTAAAGGTAAAAATTGAGTCACCATATGATCCGGAAGTCCCACTATTGGGCCTTTCACCTGTGAAAGTCAGAATCAAAAAGACACGGGATGGGGCTTCCCTGGTGGTGCAGTGGTTGAGAGTCTGCCTGCCAAGGCAGGGGCCACGGGTTCGATCCCTGGTCTGGGAGGATCCCGCATGCCGCGGAGCAATTGGGCCCGTGAGCCAAAGCTGCTGAGCCTGCGCATCTGGAGCCTGTGCTCCGCAGCGGGAGAGGCCGCGATGGTGGGAGGCCCGCGCACCGTGATGAGGAGTGGCCCCCACTTGCCGCAACTGGAGAAAGCCCTTGCACAGAAACAAGGAACCAGCACAGCCAAAAATAAATAAATAAATTCATTAATTAATTTTAAAAAAAATCTTAAAAAAAAAAAGACACGGGATGGAAAATCGTGTATTGCAGCAGTATTTACAATAGCCAAGACATGGAAGCAAACAAAATGTCCATCAACAGATAAATGGACACAGAAGAAGTGGTACACATACCGAATGGAAGAGTAGCCTCGGGAAAAAAATGAACAATGCCGTTTTCAGGACTACACATGAGCCTAGAAATAATCATATTAGCTTAAGTAAGTCAAGAGGGAATGATAAATATCCTATGATATCTTGTATACATGTTAGCCTAAGGTTGCTACCAATAAACATATTTTCACAGAAAAAGACACTCACAGACTTATAAAACAAACTAATGGTTAGCCAAAATGAAAGGTGGGAGGATGGATAAATTAGGACTATGGGGCTAACATAGATATACTAATGTATGTTAAATGTATATAAACATATAACATATAAACCATATGAATTATATACTCACCAATACATATAAAATATATAAAGACAAAACACCTACCAAATACCAAGGGAGGTCTACTCAACTTTCTGTAATAACATACAAGGTAACAGGATCCGAAGATGACCAGACATATGTATGAATCATTGAGCAGATTCTGTACAGCCAGAAAACCACAACACTCTAATCAAATTTACTCCGATAAGAAATAGAAATTAAATTTAAAAAACAAACATAAGTAAGGTGACATAAACTTCTGGGGGCTTGTCCCAGCACATTCCACTCTAATTTA
This sequence comes from Balaenoptera borealis, assembly GCF_965194805.1. Lineage (NCBI taxonomy): Eukaryota > Metazoa > Chordata > Mammalia > Artiodactyla > Balaenopteridae > Balaenoptera > Balaenoptera borealis. The sequence goes on along the minus strand of NW_028121811.1, from coordinate 7,792 downwards.
CAACCTTGGAACACTACTTTCAGGAAGACTCTTTTGCACTAGTAACAAGCGTTGAGAACGTAATAATGCTGCCGCCTTGTGGTTGTTTCCCATAACAGCAGCTTTAAACCAAGTGCTAATGGTTGCTTAATAGTCACAAGGACTGCAGGGCTGTAAATGACACCTGCCCTCAACAAATGCCCTGGGGTAGGGAATAGGCAAGAAAATTCTACACATTACAACTTTTTCAAGAAGTCAATACGAAGAGGGAAGTTGTAGTCACTCTTTAAAAAAGAAGGAAAAGAAAAAAGAGGACATGCCTAAAGTTCAGTATAAGGAATTATTAGCCACATGCAAATCCAACGTGAAAACGTTTCAGCTCACACCAGTCAAATGACCATCAGCAAAAAGTCTACAAACTATAAATGCTAAGGGCTTTTAGAGAACTCTGTAATTTCTAGATGCTGGTGGAATGTAAAGTGGTAACAGCACTAACGAAAACTGAACGGAGCTGCTTTAAAACGTAAAAATTGAGCTACCATATGATGCGGCAGGGCACCTTTTGGGCCTATAACCTAAGACCACAAGAATCGGAAAGACAGAGGCAGGCAAATGTGCACTGCAGCAATACTGAAATAGCCAAGACATGGAAACACAAAAAAGGTCCATAATCAGATGAATGGACAAAGAAGAAGTGGTAATATGGACAGAATGGAATATCCGTCACGGAAAAAAATAAAAGAATGGCATATGCAGCACCACAGAGGAGCCTAGAGATAATCACACAACGTGAAGTAAGTCAGAATGAGAAAGACAAATGCCCTATGATGTCCCTTATGTTATCTGAAAATTCATAAAAATGAACATATTTCCATAGAGAAAGGCAATCTCAGATTGAGAAGACAAACTTATGGTTAAGCCAAAGAAAACGTGTGAGGAATGGATAAATTAGGATATTGGGGTTAACACACATATACTAATACATATAAAATATATAATCCCCAAAGACCTATGGAATACCAAGAGTGGTCTACTCAACACTCTGTAACAACCTACATGGAAAAGGACCCAAAGATCAATAAATATAGGTATATGTGTAAATGAACAAGATTCTGTACTCCTACAAAAAAAAATTTTTTTTCAATCAAATTTGCTCTGATAAAAACTACAACTTAAAGAGACAGACAAGAATTACGGAGGTTAAACTTATGGGGGTTTGTCCTGGCACATTCCACTCTAATCTGCAACCTAAAACCACAACTTGCAGCGAAGTTCTGTTTCCCTAGCAAGCAGAGTTGGCAACGTAGAAATCCTGCCACCCAAAAGCCGTTTCCTCAAACAGCAGCTTTAAATCTACTGCTAATGGTCACTAATATTCACAAGGACTGCAGGGCTGTAAATGACTCATGCCCTCAAAAAATGTCCTGGGGAAGGGAATGGCCAAAAAAATCCAAACGCAGCAAATTTTTCAAGAAGGCAGTTAGAAGTTGTACGTTTCGCTCAATCTTAAAAAAAAAAGTGAAAAGGACACTGATAAACGCAAAACATCAGGAAATATGAGACGCATGCAAATCCAATCTCACAAAGGTATCACCTCACACCAGTCAGAATGACCATCAGCAAAAAGTCTACAAACAATAGATGTTGAAGAAGTTGTGGAGAATAGCGTAACCTCTCGGTCTAAGTGGGATGTAAACTGGTAACGGCCAATAATAGGAACAGAATGGCAGCGCATTTAAAGGTAAAAATTGAGTCACCATATGATCCGGAAGTCCCACTATTGGGCCTTTCACCTGTGAAAGTCAGAATCAAAAAGACACGGGATGGGGGCTTCCCTGGTGGTGCAGTGGTTGAGAGTCTGCCTGCCAAGGCAGGGGCCACGGGTTCGAATCCCTGGTCTGGGAGGATCCCGCATGCCGCGGAGCAATTGGGCCCCGTGAGCCAAAGCTGCTGAGCCTGCGCATCTGGAGCCTGTGCTCCGCAGCGGGAGAGGCCGCGATGGTGGGAGGCCCGCGCACCGTGATGAGGAGTGGCCCCCACTGGCCGCAACTGGAGAAAGCCTCGCACAGAAACAAGGAACCAGCACAGCCAAAAATAAATAAATAAATTCATTAATTAATTTAAAAAAAAAATCTTAAAAAAAAAAAGACACGGGATGGAAAATCGTGTATTGCAGCAGTATTTACAATAGCCAAGACATGGAAGCAAACAAAATGTCCATCAACAGATAAATGGACACAGAAGAAGTGGTACACATACCGAATGGAAGAGTAGCCTCGGGAAAAAAATGAACAATGCCGTTTTCAGGACTACACATGAGCCTAGAAATAATCATATTAGCTTAAGTAAGTCAAGAGGGAATGATAAATATCCTATGATATCTTGTTTACATGTTAGCCTAAGGTTGCTACCAATTAACATATTTTCACAGAAAAAGAACTCACAGACTTATAAAACAAACTAATGGTTAGCCAAAATGAAAGGTTGGGAGGATGGATAAATAGGACTATGGGGCTAACATAGATATACTAATGTATGTTAAATGTATATAAACATATAACATATAAACCATATGAATTATATACTCACCAATACATATAAAATATATAAAGACAAAACACCTACCAAATACCAAGGGAGGTCTACTCAACTTTCTGTAATAACATACAAGGTAACAGGATCCGAAGATGACCAGACATATGTATGAATCATTGAGCAGATTCTGTACAGCCAGAAAACCACAACACTCTAATCAAATTTACTCCGATAAGAAATAGAAATTAAATTTAAAAAACAAACATAAGTAAGGTGACATAAACTTCTGGGGGCTTGTCCCAGCACATTCCACTCTAATTTACAACCTTGGAACACTACTTTCAGGAAGACTCTTTTGCACTAGTAACAAGCGTTGAGAACGTAATAATGCTGCCGCCTTGTGGTTGTTTCCCATAACAGCAGCTTTAAACCAAGTGCTAATGGTTGCTTAATAGTCACAAGGACTGCAGGGCTGTAAATGACACCTGCCCTCAACAAATGCCCTGGGGTAGGGAATAGGCAAGAAAATTCTACACATTACAACTTTTTCAAGAAGTCAATACGAAGAGGGAAGTTGTAGTCACTCTTTAAAAAAGAAGGAAAAGAAAAAAGAGGACATGCCTAAAGTTCAGTATAAGGAATTATTAGCCACATGCAAATCCAACGTGAAAACGTTTCAGCTCACACCAGTCAAATGACCATCAGCAAAAAGTCTACAAACTATAAATGCTAAGGGCTTTTAGAGAACTCTGTAATTTCTAGATGCTGGTGGAATGTAAAGTGGTAACAGCACTAACGAAAACTGAACGGAGCTGCTTTAAAACGTAAAAATTGAGCTACCATATGATGCGGCAGGGCACCTTTTGGGCCTATAACCTAAGACCACAAGAATCGGAAAGACAGAGGCAGGCAAATGTGCACTGCAGCAATACTGAAATAGCCAAGACATGGAAACACAAAAAAGGTCCATAATCAGATGAATGGACAAAGAAGAAGTGGTAATATGGACAGAATGGAATATCCGTCACGGAAAAAAATAAAAGAATGGCATATGCAGCACCACAGAGGAGCCTAGAGATAATCACACAACGTGAAGTAAGTCAGAATGAGAAAGACAAATGCCCTATGATGTCCCTTATGTTATCTGAAAATTCATAAAAATGAACATATTTCCATAGAGAAAGGCAATCTCAGATTGAGAAGACAAACTTATGGTTAAGCCAAAGAAAACGTGTGAGGAATGGATAAATTAGGATATTGGGGTTAACACACATATACTAATACATATAAAATATATAATCCCCAAAGACCTATGGAATACCAAGAGTGGTCTACTCAACACTCTGTAACAACCTACATGGAAAAGGACCCAAAGATCAATAAATATAGGTATATGTGTAAATGAACAAGATTCTGTACTCCTACAAAAAAAAATTTTTTTTCAATCAAATTTGCTCTGATAAAAACTACAACTTAAAGAGACAGACAAGAATTACGGAGGTTAAACTTATGGGGGTTTGTCCTGGCACATTCCACTCTAATCTGCAACCTAAAACCACAACTTGCAGCGAAGTTCTGTTTCCCTAGCAAGCAGAGTTGGCAACGTAGAAATCCTGCCACCCAAAAGCCGTTTCCTCAAACAGCAGCTTTAAATCTACTGCTAATGGTCACTAATATTCACAAGGACTGCAGGGCTGTAAATGACTCATGCCCTCAAAAAATGTCCTGGGGAAGGGAATGGCCAAAAAAATCCAAACGCAGCAAATTTTTCAAGAAGGCAGTTAGAAGTTGTACGTTTCGCTCAATCTTAAAAAAAAAGTGAAAAGGACACTGATAAACGCAAAACATCAGGAAATATGAGACGCATGCAAATCCAATCTACACAAAGGTATCACCTCACACCAGTCAGAATGACCATCAGCAAAAAGTCTACAAACAATAGATGTTGAAGAAGTTGTGGAGAATAGCGTAACCTCTCGGTCTAAGTGGGATGTAAACTGGTAACGGCCAATAATAGGAACAGAATGGCAGCGCATTTAAAGGTAAAAATTGAGTCACCATATGATCCGGAAGTCCCACTATTGGGCCTTTCACCTGTGAAAGTCAGAATCAAAAAGACACGGGATGGGGCTTCCCTGGTGGTGCAGTGGTTGAGAGTCTGCCTGCCAAGGCAGGGGCCACGGGTTCGATCCCTGGTCTGGGAGGATCCCGCATGCCGCGGAGCAATTGGGCCCGTGAGCCAAAGCTGCTGAGCCTGCGCATCTGGAGCCTGTGCTCCGCAGCGGGAGAGGCCGCGATGGTGGGAGGCCCGCGCACCGTGATGAGGAGTGGCCCCCACTTGCCGCAACTGGAGAAAGCCCTCGCACAGAAACAAGGAACCAGCACAGCCAAAAATAAATAAATAAATTCATTAATTAATTTAAAAAAAAATCTTAAAAAAAAAAAGACACGGGATGGAAAATCGTGTATTGCAGCAGTATTTACAATAGCCAAGACATGGAAGCAAACAAAATGTCCATCAACAGATAAATGGACACAGAAGAAGTGGTACACATACCGAATGGAAGAGTAGCCTCGGGAAAAAAATGAACAATGCCGTTTTCAGGACTACACATGAGCCTAGAAATAATCATATTAGCTTAAGTAAGTCAAGAGGGAATGATAAATATCCTATGATATCTTGTATACATGTTAGCCTAAGGTTGCTACCAATAAACATATTTTCACAGAAAAAGACACTCACAGACTTATAAAACAAACTAATGGTTAGCCAAAATGAAAGGTGGGAGGATGGATAAATTAGGACTATGGGGCTAACATAGATATACTAATGTATGTTAAATGTATATAAACATATAACATATAAACCATATGAATTATATACTCACCAATACATATAAAATATATAAAGACAAAACACCTACCAAATACCAAGGGAGGTCTACTCAACTTTCTGTAATAACATACAAGGTAACAGGATCCGAAGATGACCAGACATAGTATGAATCATTGAGCAGATTCTGTACAGCCAGAAAACCACAACACTCTAATCAAATTTACTCCGATAAGAAATAGAAATTAAATTTAAAAAACAAACATAAGTAAGGTGACATAAACTTCTGGGGGCTTGTCCCAGCACATTCCACTCTAATTTACAACCTTGGAACACTACTTTCAGGAAGACTCTTTTGCACTAGTAACAAGCGTTGAGAACGTAATAATGCTGCCGCCTTGTGGTTGTTTCCCATAACAGCAGCTTTAAACCAAGTGCTAATGGTTGCTTAATAGTCACAAGGACTGCAGGGCTGTAAATGACACCTGCCCTCAACAAATGCCCTGGGGTAGGGAATAGGCAAGAAAATTCTACACATTACAACTTTTTCAAGAAGTCAATACGAAGAGGGAAGTTGTAGTCACTCTTTAAAAAAGAAGGAAAAGAAAAAAGAGGACATGCCTAAAGTTCAGTATAAGGAATTATTAGCCACATGCAAATCCAACGTGAAAACGTTTCAGCTCACACCAGTCAAATGACCATCAGCAAAAAGTCTACAAACTATAAATGCTAAGGGCTTTTAGAGAACTCTGTAATTTCTAGATGCTGGTGGAATGTAAAGTGGTAACAGCACTAACGAAAACTGAACGGAGCTGCTTTAAAACGTAAAAATTGAGCTACCATATGATGCGGCAGGGCACCTTTTGGGCCTATAACCTAAGACCACAAGAATCGGAAAGACAGAGGCAGGCAAATGTGCACTGCAGCAATACTGAAATAGCCAAGACATGGAAACACAAAAAAGGTCCATAATCAGATGAATGGACAAAGAAGAAGTGGTAATATGGACAGAATGGAATATCCGTCACGGAAAAAAATAAAAGAATGGCATATGCAGCACCACAGAGGAGCCTAGAGATAATCACACAACGTGAAGTAAGTCAGAATGAGAAAGACAAATGCCCTATGATGTCCCTTATGTTATCTGAAAATTCATAAAAATGAACATATTTCCATAGAGAAAGGCAATCTCAGATTGAGAAGACAAACTTATGGTTAAGCCAAAGAAAACGTGTGAGGAATGGATAAATTAGGATATTGGGGTTAACACACATATACTAATACATATAAAATATATAATCCCCAAAGACCTATGGAATACCAAGAGTGGTCTACTCAACACTCTGTAACAACCTACATGGAAAAGGACCCAAAGATCAATAAATATAGGTATATGTGTAAATGAACAAGATTCTGTACTCCTACAAAAAAAAATTTTTTTTCAATCAAATTTGCTCTGATAAAAACTACAACTTAAAGAGACAGACAAGAATTACGGAGGTTAAACTTATGGGGGTTTGTCCTGGCACATTCCACTCTAATCTGCAACCTAAAACCACAACTTGCAGCGAAGTTCTGTTTCCCTAGCAAGCAGAGTTGGCAACGTAGAAATCCTGCCACCCAAAAGCCGTTTCCTCAAACAGCAGCTTTAAATCTACTGCTAATGGTCACTAATATTCACAAGGACTGCAGGGCTGTAAATGACTCATGCCCTCAAAAAATGTCCTGGGGAAGGGAATGGCCAAAAAAATCCAAACGCAGCAAATTTTTCAAGAAGGCAGTTAGAAGTTGTACGTTTCGCTCAATCTTAAAAAAAAAAGTGAAAAGGACACTGATAAACGCAAAACATCAGGAAATATGAGACGCATGCAAATCCAATCTACACAAAGGTATCACCTCACACCAGTCAGAATGACCATCAGCAAAAAGTCTACAAACAATAGATGTTGAAGAAGTTGTGGAGAATAGCGTAACCTCTCGGTCTAAGTGGGATGTAAACTGGTAACGGCCAATAATAGGAACAGAATGGCAGCGCATTTAAAGGTAAAAATTGAGTCACCATATGATCCGGAAGTCCCACTATTGGGCCTTTCACCTGTGAAAGTCAGAATCAAAAAGACACGGGATGGGGCTTCCCTGGTGGTGCAGTGGTTGAGAGTCTGCCTGCCAAGGCAGGGGCCACGGGTTCGATCCCTGGTCTGGGAGGATCCCGCATGCCGCGGAGCAATTGGGCCCGTGAGCCAAAGCTGCTGAGCCTGCGCATCTGGAGCCTGTGCTCCGCAGCGGGAGAGGCCGCGATGGTGGGAGGCCCGCGCACCGTGATGAGGAGTGGCCCCCACTTGCCGCAACTGGAGAAAGCCCTCGCACAGAAACAAGGAACCAGCACAGCCAAAAATAAATAAATAAATCATTAATTAATTTAAAAAAAAATCTTAAAAAAAAAAG
>NW_028121812.1:0-34278 GCF_965194805.1 Balaenoptera borealis | reverse complement strand
CCTCCAGCAGCCCTCTTCACATAACGGGAAAAGCAGACCTGTCCCCCAGGCTCAACGTAATGTCCGGGTTTCCATCCACGGGTGGCCGTGTGCAAACGAGTTCCATGACCCCGGCCGGGAAGGTAGGGCATTCAGGCCAGTGTGCCCTTCCTAGGACTCCCGCCGCCTCACCATGTCCCTTGGAAGAACGCTGTGTGCTCAGTGACTCTTCTTGGCCGACTGCGCACCGTGCCGCTACCTGGGTACTCCGGGTCGTCTCTTTGAGTGCACCGTGGAAGGCAAGGCAGTGTTTTCTTCGTTGGATCGATAGACTGACAAGTCTTTCAAATGTGCCCCGACCAGAGTTCTGGAAAGTCCTCGGTGTAATGCCAGTGGCTCTCAGGGCGGACCCTGAGCTGCAGTGAAACAACTCTGTGCTTCGTGTTCCTTCTCGCTTTACACACCTGCCGTCTCTCTCTGCCAAGCAGAAACACGACTTTTAGATGCAGCCTGGAAAATCAAACCGTTTCCTCCTGAGCCCTGCTAGTCTTTTGGCAGGTTCAAGGCCACCTAGACCTCCCTAGCGCCTTAAATCGCTTAGGTCAGCCGCACAGTGCAAATCTCCCTGCCTAAATAAAACATTATTCTGAGAAGGTAGCACAGTGCTCCTCGTGCCTCTTTTGGTTCTTCAGAAACGACACGTACGTGGGCTGGGTTCAACTTTGATACTGGGGCCTTATGAGAAACGGAGGAATTCCCTAGTTGAACGAGGAATCCTCGTAGCCTCCAAGGTGCCTACATAGGGCGTTCTGCGAGTCCTTCCTTGCGTGCTGGAATGTGCCTCAAAGGAAAGGGTGCTTTACAGGAAAGACAAAAGGTGTTTCCACTTCCTTGCCTGAGGCATGCCAGAGCCCCCTTTACATACAGGGCGATCTACGCTGATCACCAAGATCAAAACAAAGTCCAGGACGGCAGCCACAGTGCTGGCAGGCAGGCAGCATTTGCCCAGAAGCCTTAGTCATGGCAGTGGCTTAACGCTAGTGTGCCGCTCAGGACTCCTAGGACTCCTGGGTCCTCACCCCCTGGGCGTGGAAAAACACTGTGTACCCAATGCCTCTTCTTAGGCGACCTACCCAAACACAGGTCCCTTAGGCCCCTTCGGATCATTTCTCTGCATGGAGAAGGAAAGGCAACGCTCTGCTCTCTCTTCGGTGCCCATGGAGATTGCCAGGCTTTCAACAGGCCTCCCGAGCACAGGCCTAGCAGGTCTCAGGTGTAATGCAAAAGGTCCCCACTGCTGGACCACTGCTGCAATGACAAAACGCTGTGGTTATTGTTCAGACTGGGAACCCTTACCTGCCGTCTTCTCTCTGCCAAGCAGAAGGCCGACTACAGAGGCAGCCCGACAAACGTACAATTTGCCCCTTGAACGCTACCTCGGGTTTTCTGAGCTACAGGGACCATTTGGCCTATCCCCGGGAATCGTGTCCTTGAAGCCATTCAGCCCATGCCGGAGCCCCTTGGCGCCAAAGTTTTATCAGGGAAGGTCCAGCGTGCTGCTTGAGTCTCTCTTGGTTGGTCAGAAACTACAGGTGCATGTGCTGGGTTCAATTTTGATATTGGTTACCTAGAGCGAAGAGCATTACTTTCCCAGCGGGAGAGCTGAAAGTGCGGCCTCAGAGCGTCCTGAGACACAGTGTGGTTGCTCGTGTTCTCTTCACAAGTAGAATGGCTATGTGAGGGAAAGGGAGCTCTCCTAGAGAAACACTCTGCTTTCTGTACCGTGCAGGAGGCCTCCCGGCGCCCTATATACACAAAGGGAACACTGTGCTGTTCCGCGAGGACCAAAGTAAGGTTCAGGTATTCCCTCCACGAACTGAGGCGTGCAGAGGCTTTCCACGAAACCTTAGGCAAGTAGTGCATGAATGTTCGTGGGCCTTTCCCAGGACCCCCGCTGCCTCAGCAGGTCCCCTGGAAGAACACTGTGTACCGAGTACTCTACTTGGCCCCCTGAGCACCGTGCCGCTACCAAAGCCCTCCGGATCATCTCTTTGCATGCCGAGTGAGAGGCAACACACTCTTTTCTTTGTTGGATAGCTAGATAGCCAAGACATTCAAAAGTGCTCCCCGAACAGAGGTGTAGAAGGTCTTAGGTGTAATGGCCTAGTGTGTCTCTCAGGGCTGCCGCTGAGCAGCAAGGAGAAAGCCGGTGCGTAGTGTTCCTTCTGGGTGTACTTAGCTACCGGCTCGTTCTGGCGAGCAGTCACTCGACGTTAGCTGCAGTCTGGAAAATGGACGGTTTCCCCCTGCACACTGCTAGGCTTTTGGCAGCTGCAGGGACACCTAACTCACTCGACCTAGCCCCTCCAATATTTCGTGCCATTCGCACAGTGCGCCACACCCCGGCTACCAAGTTATTCAGAGGAGGGGCCACAGTCCTCCTTGTGTCCCTTTCGGTGCGGGAGAACCTATGGGTACGTGGGGCCGTGCTCAACTTTGAGATTGGGACCTTCAGAGCACTGTAGTACCTCCCAACTGGAAAGAAGGATGGTTCAACGTGAAAGCTGCCTGAAATACAGTGCTCTGTCAGCCCACGCGTGCCTGCTGGCATGTCTTTGGAAGGAAAGTGGGCTTTCCTTGAGAGGCATAGTGTGTTTCCACGTCCACTCCTGAGGCACCCCAGGGTCGCCTCTACCTAAAAGGAACACTACGCTGAGCGCCAAGCTGAAGGCAAGGTCCGGGAATTGCATCCACAGCGCCGGGCAGCCATGCAGCGTTTCCCAGGGAGCCTCACTCAAAGCAGTGGCTAAACGCTAGTGTGCTTTGCAGGACTCCTGGGACGCCCGCGTCCTCACCACGTCTCATGGAAACACAGTGTGTACCGGATGCCACTTCTTAGGCGACCTACCAACATACAGGGGCCTAGGCCCTTCGGATCATCTCTTGGAATGAAGAGTGAAAGGCAAAACACCGCTCTCTTGGTCGCACAGGTGGATTGCCAGTCTTTCGAAAGTCCTCCCGAGCACAGGTCTAGCAGGTCTTAGGTGTACTGCAGGTGGTCCCCGCCGCTGAACCCGAACTGCAATGGGAAAAACCCTCGGCTCGCTGTTCATCCTGGGAACGCCAGCCTGCCCTCGCTCGCCAAGCAGACAGTCGACTTTAGATGCAGCCTGACATACGGACTTGTTGCCCCTGCAACACTGCCTAAGCTTTTGTAAGGGAAAAGGACACTTTGGCCTAACCCAAGGAATTATGTCGGTCACGCCACTCAGCCCAAGCAGAACTCCCTTCGTGCCAAAGTTTTATCAGGGAAGGTCCAGGGGGCTGCGTGAGTCTCTTTTCGTTGCTCAGAAACTACCCGTCCGTGGGCTGTGCCAAGTCTGGCATCGGGACCTAAGGAGGGAAGCGTTATTTTCCCAACGGGAAAGCAGGCCACCTGCGGCCTCCAACTTAAGTGAAAACCAGTGCGGTTGCCCGTCATCTCTACACAGTGGCAAGGCCGACTGAGGGAGAGGCAGCTTTCCTCGATTAACACAGTGTTTCCTACTCGTGGCAGGAGGCCTCCAGCAGCCCTCTTCACATAACGGGAAAAGCAGACCTGTCCCCCAGGCTCAACGTAATGTCCGGGTTTCCATCCACGGGTGGCCGTGTGCAAACGAGTTCCATGACCCCGGCCGGGAAGGTAGGGCATTCAGGCCAGTGTGCCCTTCCTAGGACTCCCGCCGCCTCACCATGTCCCTTGGAAGAACGCTGTGTGCTCAGTGACTCTTCTTGGCCGACTGCGCACCGTGCCGCTACCTGGGTACTCCGGGTCGTCTCTTTGAGTGCACCGTGGAAGGCAAGGCAGTGTTTTCTTCGTTGGATCGATAGACTGACAAGTCTTTCAAATGTGCCCCGACCAGAGTTCTGGAAAGTCCTCGGTGTAATGCCAGTGGCTCTCAGGGCGGACCCTGAGCTGCAGTGAAACAACTCTGTGCTTCGTGTTCCTTCTCGCTTTACACACCTGCCGTCTCTCTCTGCCAAGCAGAAACACGACTTTTAGATGCAGCCTGGAAAATCAACCGTTTCCTCCTGAGCCCTGCTAGTCTTTTGGCAGGTTCAAGGCCACCTAGACCTCCCTAGCGCCTTAAATCGCTTAGGTCAGCCGCACAGTGCAAATCTCCCTGCCTAAATAAAACATTATTCTGAGAAGGTAGCACAGTGCTCCTCGTGCCTCTTTTGGTTCTTCAGAAACGACACGTACGTGGGCTGGGTTCAACTTTGATACTGGGGCCTTATGAGAAACGGAGGAATTCCCTAGTTGAACGAGGAATCCTCGTAGCCTCCAAGGTGCCTACATAGGGCGTTCTGCGAGTCCTTCCTTGCGTGCTGGAATGTGCCTCAAAGGAAAGGGTGCTTTACAGGAAAGACAAAAGGTGTTTCCACTTCCTTGCCTGAGGCATGCCAGAGCCCCCTTTACATACAGGGCGATCTACGCTGATCACCAAGATCAAAACAAAGTCCAGGACGGCAGCCACAGTGCTGGCAGGCAGGCAGCATTTGCCCAGAAGCCTTAGTCATGGCAGTGGCTTAACGCTAGTGTGCCGCTCAGGACTCCTAGGACTCCTGGGTCCTCACCCCCTGGGCGTGGAAAAACACTGTGTACCCAATGCCTCTTCTTAGGCGACCTACCCAAACACAGGTCCCTTAGGCCCCTTCGGATCATTTCTCTGCATGGAGAAGGAAAGGCAACGCTCTGCTCTCTCTTCGGTGCCCATGGAGATTGCCAGGCTTTCAACAGGCCTCCCGAGCACAGGCCTAGCAGGTCTCAGGTGTAATGCAAAAGGTCCCCACTGCTGGACCACTGCTGCAATGACAAAACGCTGTGGTTATTGTTCAGACTGGGAACCCTTACCTGCCGTCTTCTCTCTGCCAAGCAGAAGGCCGACTACAGAGGCAGCCCGACAAACGTACAATTTGCCCCTTGAACGCTACCTCGGGTTTTCTGAGCTACAGGGACCATTTGGCCTATCCCCGGGAATCGTGTCCTTGAAGCCATTCAGCCCATGCCGGAGCCCCTTGGCGCCAAAGTTTTATCAGGGAAGGTCCAGCGTGCTGCTTGAGTCTCTCTTGGTTGGTCAGAAACTACAGGTGCATGTGCTGGGTTCAATTTTGATATTGGTTACCTAGAGCGAAGAGCATTACTTTCCCAGCGGGAGAGCTGAAAGTGCGGCCTCAGAGCGTCCTGAGACACAGTGTGGTTGCTCGTGTTCTCTTCACAAGTAGAATGGCTATGTGAGGGAAAGGGAGCTCTCCTAGAGAAACACTCTGCTTTCTGTACCGTGCAGGAGGCCTCCCGGCGCCCTATATACACAAAGGGAACACTGTGCTGTTCCGCGAGGACCAAAGTAAGGTTCAGGTATTCCCTCCACGAACTGAGGCGTGCAGAGGCTTTCCACGAAACCTTAGGCAAGTAGTGCATGAATGTTCGTGGGCCTTTCCCAGGACCCCCGCTGCCTCAGCAGGTCCCCTGGAAGAACACTGTGTACCGAGTACTCTACTTGGCCCCCTGAGCACCGTGCCGCTACCAAAGCCCTCCGGATCATCTCTTTGCATGCCGAGTGAGAGGCAACACACTCTTTTCTTTGTTGGATAGCTAGATAGCCAAGACATTCAAAAGTGCTCCCCGAACAGAGGTGTAGAAGGTCTTAGGTGTAATGGCCTAGTGTGTCTCTCAGGGCTGCCGCTGAGCAGCAAGGAGAAAGCCGGTGCGTAGTGTTCCTTCTGGGTGTACTTAGCTACCGGCTCGTTCTGGCGAGCAGTCACTCGACGTTAGCTGCAGTCTGGAAAATGGACGGTTTCCCCCTGCACACTGCTAGGCTTTTGGCAGCTGCAGGGACACCTAACTCACTCGACCTAGCCCCTCCAATATTTCGTGCCATTCGCACAGTGCGCCACACCCCGGCTACCAAGTTATTCAGAGGAGGGGCCACAGTCCTCCTTGTGTCCCTTTCGGTGCGGGAGAACCTATGGGTACGTGGGGCCGTGCTCAACTTTGAGATTGGGACCTTCAGAGCACTGTAGTACCTCCCAACTGGAAAGAAGGATGGTTCAACGTGAAAGCTGCCTGAAATACAGTGCTCTGTCAGCCCACGCGTGCCTGCTGGCATGTCTTTGGAAGGAAAGTGGGCTTTCCTTGAGAGGCATAGTGTGTTTCCACGTCCACTCCTGAGGCACCCCAGGGTCGCCTCTACCTAAAAGGAACACTACGCTGAGCGCCAAGCTGAAGGCAAGGTCCGGGAATTGCATCCACAGCGCCGGGCAGCCATGCAGCGTTTCCCAGGGAGCCTCACTCAAAGCAGTGGCTAAACGCTAGTGTGCTTTGCAGGACTCCTGGGACGCCCGCGTCCTCACCACGTCTCATGGAAACACAGTGTGTACCGGATGCCACTTCTTAGGCGACCTACCAACATACAGGGGCCTAGGCCCTTCGGATCATCTCTTGGAATGAAGAGTGAAAGGCAAAAACACCGCTCTCTTGGTCGCACAGGTGGATTGCCAGTCTTTCGAAAGTCCTCCCGAGCACAGGTCTAGCAGGTCTTAGGTGTACTGCAGGTGGTCCCCGCCGCTGAACCCGAACTGCAATGGGAAAAACCCTCGGCTCGCTGTTCATCCTGGGAACGCCAGCCTGCCCTCGCTCGCCAAGCAGACAGTCGACTTTAGATGCAGCCTGACATACGGACTTGTTGCCCCTGCAACACTGCCTAAGCTTTTGTAAGGGAAAAGGACACTTTGGCCTAACCCAAGGAATTATGTCGGTCACGCCACTCAGCCCAAGCAGAACTCCCTTCGTGCCAAAGTTTTATCAGGGAAGGTCCAGGGGGCTGCGTGAGTCTCTTTTCGTTGCTCAGAAACTACCCGTCCGTGGGCTGTGCCAAGTCTGGCATCGGGACCTAAGGAGGGAAGCGTTATTTTCCCAACGGGAAAGCAGGCCACCTGCGGCCTCCAACTTAAGTGAAAACCAGTGCGGTTGCCCGTCATCTCTACACAGTGGCAAGGCCGACTGAGGGAGAGGCAGCTTTCCTCGATTAACACAGTGTTTCCTACTCGTGGCAGGAGGCCTCCAGCAGCCCTCTTCACATAACGGGAAAAGCAGACCTGTCCCCCAGGCTCAACGTAATGTCCGGGTTTCCATCCACGGGTGGCCGTGTGCAAACGAGTTCCATGACCCCGGCCGGGAAGGTAGGGCATTCAGGCCAGTGTGCCCTTCCTAGGACTCCCGCCGCCTCACCATGTCCCTTGGAAGAACGCTGTGTGCTCAGTGACTCTTCTTGGCCGACTGCGCACCGTGCCGCTACCTGGGTACTCCGGGTCGTCTCTTTGAGTGCACCGTGGAAGGCAAGGCAGTGTTTTCTTCGTTGGATCGATAGACTGACAAGTCTTTCAAATGTGCCCCGACCAGAGTTCTGGAAAGTCCTCGGTGTAATGCCAGTGGCTCTCAGGGCGGACCCTGAGCTGCAGTGAAACAACTCTGTGCTTCGTGTTCCTTCTCGCTTTACACACCTGCCGTCTCTCTCTGCCAAGCAGAAACACGACTTTTAGATGCAGCCTGGAAAATCAACCGTTTCCTCCTGAGCCCTGCTAGTCTTTTGGCAGGTTCAAGGCCACCTAGACCTCCCTAGCGCCTTAAATCGCTTAGGTCAGCCGCACAGTGCAAATCTCCCTGCCTAAATAAAACATTATTCTGAGAAGGTAGCACAGTGCTCCTCGTGCCTCTTTTGGTTCTTCAGAAACGACACGTACGTGGGCTGGGTTCAACTTTGATACTGGGGCCTTATGAGAAACGGAGGAATTCCCTAGTTGAACGAGGAATCCTCGTAGCCTCCAAGGTGCCTACATAGGGCGTTCTGCGAGTCCTTCCTTGCGTGCTGGAATGTGCCTCAAAGGAAAGGGTGCTTTACAGGAAAGACAAAAGGTGTTTCCACTTCCTTGCCTGAGGCATGCCAGAGCCCCCTTTACATACAGGGCGATCTACGCTGATCACCAAGATCAAAACAAAGTCCAGGACGGCAGCCACAGTGCTGGCAGGCAGGCAGCATTTGCCCAGAAGCCTTAGTCATGGCAGTGGCTTAACGCTAGTGTGCCGCTCAGGACTCCTAGGACTCCTGGGTCCTCACCCCCTGGGCGTGGAAAAACACTGTGTACCCAATGCCTCTTCTTAGGCGACCTACCCAAACACAGGTCCCTTAGGCCCCTTCGGATCATTTCTCTGCATGGAGAAGGAAAGGCAACGCTCTGCTCTCTCTTCGGTGCCCATGGAGATTGCCAGGCTTTCAACAGGCCTCCCGAGCACAGGCCTAGCAGGTCTCAGGTGTAATGCAAAAGGTCCCCACTGCTGGACCACTGCTGCAATGACAAAACGCTGTGGTTATTGTTCAGACTGGGAACCCTTACCTGCCGTCTTCTCTCTGCCAAGCAGAAGGCCGACTACAGAGGCAGCCCGACAAACGTACAATTTGCCCCTTGAACGCTACCTCGGGTTTTCTGAGCTACAGGGACCATTTGGCCTATCCCCGGGAATCGTGTCCTTGAAGCCATTCAGCCCATGCCGGAGCCCCTTGGCGCCAAAGTTTTATCAGGGAAGGTCCAGCGTGCTGCTTGAGTCTCTCTTGGTTGGTCAGAAACTACAGGTGCATGTGCTGGGTTCAATTTTGATATTGGTTACCTAGAGCGAAGAGCATTACTTTCCCAGCGGGAGAGCTGAAAGTGCGGCCTCAGAGCGTCCTGAGACACAGTGTGGTTGCTCGTGTTCTCTTCACAAGTAGAATGGCTATGTGAGGGAAAGGGAGCTCTCCTAGAGAAACACTCTGCTTTCTGTACCGTGCAGGAGGCCTCCCGGCGCCCTATATACACAAAGGGAACACTGTGCTGTTCCGCGAGGACCAAAGTAAGGTTCAGGTATTCCCTCCACGAACTGAGGCGTG
This sequence comes from Balaenoptera borealis, assembly GCF_965194805.1. Lineage (NCBI taxonomy): Eukaryota > Metazoa > Chordata > Mammalia > Artiodactyla > Balaenopteridae > Balaenoptera > Balaenoptera borealis. The sequence goes on along the minus strand of NW_028121812.1, from coordinate 25,336 downwards.
CAGAGGCTTTCCACGAAACCTTAGGCAAGTAGTGCATGAATGTTCGTGGGCCTTTCCCAGGACCCCCGCTGCCTCAGCAGGTCCCCTGGAAGAACACTGTGTACCGAGTACTCTACTTGGCCCCCTGAGCACCGTGCCGCTACCAAAGCCCTCCGGATCATCTCTTTGCATGCCGAGTGAGAGGCAACACACTCTTTTCTTTGTTGGATAGCTAGATAGCCAAGACATTCAAAAGTGCTCCCCGAACAGAGGTGTAGAAGGTCTTAGGTGTAATGGCCTAGTGTGTCTCTCAGGGCTGCCGCTGAGCAGCAAGGAGAAAGCCGGTGCGTAGTGTTCCTTCTGGGTGTACTTAGCTACCGGCTCGTTCTGGCGAGCAGTCACTCGACGTTAGCTGCAGTCTGGAAAATGGACGGTTTCCCCCTGCACACTGCTAGGCTTTTGGCAGCTGCAGGGACACCTAACTCACTCGACCTAGCCCCTCCAATATTTCGTGCCATTCGCACAGTGCGCCACACCCCGGCTACCAAGTTATTCAGAGGAGGGGCCACAGTCCTCCTTGTGTCCCTTTCGGTGCGGGAGAACCTATGGGTACGTGGGGCCGTGCTCAACTTTGAGATTGGGACCTTCAGAGCACTGTAGTACCTCCCAACTGGAAAGAAGGATGGTTCAACGTGAAAGCTGCCTGAAATACAGTGCTCTGTCAGCCCACGCGTGCCTGCTGGCATGTCTTTGGAAGGAAAGTGGGCTTTCCTTGAGAGGCATAGTGTGTTTCCACGTCCACTCCTGAGGCACCCCAGGGTCGCCTCTACCTAAAAGGAACACTACGCTGAGCGCCAAGCTGAAGGCAAGGTCCGGGAATTGCATCCACAGCGCCGGGCAGCCATGCAGCGTTTCCCAGGGAGCCTCACTCAAAGCAGTGGCTAAACGCTAGTGTGCTTTGCAGGACTCCTGGGACGCCCGCGTCCTCACCACGTCTCATGGAAACACAGTGTGTACCGGATGCCACTTCTTAGGCGACCTACCAACATACAGGGGCCTAGGCCCTTCGGATCATCTCTTGGAATGAAGAGTGAAAGGCAAAACACCGCTCTCTTGGTCGCACAGGTGGATTGCCAGTCTTTCGAAAGTCCTCCCGAGCACAGGTCTAGCAGGTCTTAGGTGTACTGCAGGTGGTCCCCGCCGCTGAACCCGAACTGCAATGGGAAAAACCCTCGGCTCGCTGTTCATCCTGGGAACGCCAGCCTGCCCTCGCTCGCCAAGCAGACAGTCGACTTTAGATGCAGCCTGACATACGGACTTGTTGCCCCTGCAACACTGCCTAAGCTTTTGTAAGGGAAAAGGACACTTTGGCCTAACCCAAGGAATTATGTCGGTCACGCCACTCAGCCCAAGCAGAACTCCCTTCGTGCCAAAGTTTTATCAGGGAAGGTCCAGGGGGCTGCGTGAGTCTCTTTTCGTTGCTCAGAAACTACCCGTCCGTGGGCTGTGCCAAGTCTGGCATCGGGACCTAAGGAGGGAAGCGTTATTTTCCCAACGGGAAAGCAGGCCACCTGCGGCCTCCAACTTAAGTGAAAACCAGTGCGGTTGCCCGTCATCTCTACACAGTGGCAAGGCCGACTGAGGGAGAGGCAGCTTTCCTCGATTAACACAGTGTTTCCTACTCGTGGCAGGAGGCCTCCAGCAGCCCTCTTCACATAACGGGAAAAGCAGACCTGTCCCCCAGGCTCAACGTAATGTCCGGGTTTCCATCCACGGGTGGCCGTGTGCAAACGAGTTCCATGACCCCGGCCGGGAAGGTAGGGCATTCAGGCCAGTGTGCCCTTCCTAGGACTCCCGCCGCCTCACCATGTCCCTTGGAAGAACGCTGTGTGCTCAGTGACTCTTCTTGGCCGACTGCGCACCGTGCCGCTACCTGGGTACTCCGGGTCGTCTCTTTGAGTGCACCGTGGAAGGCAAGGCAGTGTTTTCTTCGTTGGATCGATAGACTGACAAGTCTTTCAAATGTGCCCCGACCAGAGTTCTGGAAAGTCCTCGGTGTAATGCCAGTGGCTCTCAGGGCGGACCCTGAGCTGCAGTGAAACAACTCTGTGCTTCGTGTTCCTTCTCGCTTTACACACCTGCCGTCTCTCTCTGCCAAGCAGAAACACGACTTTTAGATGCAGCCTGGAAAATCAACCGTTTCCTCCTGAGCCCTGCTAGTCTTTTGGCAGGTTCAAGGCCACCTAGACCTCCCTAGCGCCTTAAATCGCTTAGGTCAGCCGCACAGTGCAAATCTCCCTGCCTAAATAAAACATTATTCTGAGAAGGTAGCACAGTGCTCCTCGTGCCTCTTTTGGTTCTTCAGAAACGACACGTACGTGGGCTGGGTTCAACTTTGATACTGGGGCCTTATGAGAAACGGAGGAATTCCCTAGTTGAACGAGGAATCCTCGTAGCCTCCAAGGTGCCTACATAGGGCGTTCTGCGAGTCCTTCCTTGCGTGCTGGAATGTGCCTCAAAGGAAAGGGTGCTTTACAGGAAAGACAAAAGGTGTTTCCACTTCCTTGCCTGAGGCATGCCAGAGCCCCCTTTACATACAGGGCGATCTACGCTGATCACCAAGATCAAAACAAAGTCCAGGACGGCAGCCACAGTGCTGGCAGGCAGGCAGCATTTGCCCAGAAGCCTTAGTCATGGCAGTGGCTTAACGCTAGTGTGCCGCTCAGGACTCCTAGGACTCCTGGGTCCTCACCCCCTGGGCGTGGAAAAACACTGTGTACCCAATGCCTCTTCTTAGGCGACCTACCCAAACACAGGTCCCTTAGGCCCCTTCGGATCATTTCTCTGCATGGAGAAGGAAAGGCAACGCTCTGCTCTCTCTTCGGTGCCCATGGAGATTGCCAGGCTTTCAACAGGCCTCCCGAGCACAGGCCTAGCAGGTCTCAGGTGTAATGCAAAAGGTCCCCACTGCTGGACCACTGCTGCAATGACAAAACGCTGTGGTTATTGTTCAGACTGGGAACCCTTACCTGCCGTCTTCTCTCTGCCAAGCAGAAGGCCGACTACAGAGGCAGCCCGACAAACGTACAATTTGCCCCTTGAACGCTACCTCGGGTTTTCTGAGCTACAGGGACCATTTGGCCTATCCCCGGGAATCGTGTCCTTGAAGCCATTCAGCCCATGCCGGAGCCCCTTGGCGCCAAAGTTTTATCAGGGAAGGTCCAGCGTGCTGCTTGAGTCTCTCTTGGTTGGTCAGAAACTACAGGTGCATGTGCTGGGTTCAATTTTGATATTGGTTACCTAGAGCGAAGAGCATTACTTTCCCAGCGGGAGAGCTGAAAGTGCGGCCTCAGAGCGTCCTGAGACACAGTGTGGTTGCTCGTGTTCTCTTCACAAGTAGAATGGCTATGTGAGGGAAAGGGAGCTCTCCTAGAGAAACACTCTGCTTTCTGTACCGTGCAGGAGGCCTCCCGGCGCCCTATATACACAAAGGGAACACTGTGCTGTTCCGCGAGGACCAAAGTAAGGTTCAGGTATTCCCTCCACGAACTGAGGCGTGCAGAGGCTTTCCACGAAACCTTAGGCAAGTAGTGCATGAATGTTCGTGGGCCTTTCCCAGGACCCCCGCTGCCTCAGCAGGTCCCCTGGAAGAACACTGTGTACCGAGTACTCTACTTGGCCCCCTGAGCACCGTGCCGCTACCAAAGCCCTCCGGATCATCTCTTTGCATGCCGAGTGAGAGGCAACACACTCTTTTCTTTGTTGGATAGCTAGATAGCCAAGACATTCAAAAGTGCTCCCCGAACAGAGGTGTAGAAGGTCTTAGGTGTAATGGCCTAGTGTGTCTCTCAGGGCTGCCGCTGAGCAGCAAGGAGAAAGCCGGTGCGTAGTGTTCCTTCTGGGTGTACTTAGCTACCGGCTCGTTCTGGCGAGCAGTCACTCGACGTTAGCTGCAGTCTGGAAAATGGACGGTTTCCCCCTGCACACTGCTAGGCTTTTGGCAGCTGCAGGGACACCTAACTCACTCGACCTAGCCCCTCCAATATTTCGTGCCATTCGCACAGTGCGCCACACCCCGGCTACCAAGTTATTCAGAGGAGGGGCCACAGTCCTCCTTGTGTCCCTTTCGGTGCGGGAGAACCTATGGGTACGTGGGGCCGTGCTCAACTTTGAGATTGGGACCTTCAGAGCACTGTAGTACCTCCCAACTGGAAAGAAGGATGGTTCAACGTGAAAGCTGCCTGAAATACAGTGCTCTGTCAGCCCACGCGTGCCTGCTGGCATGTCTTTGGAAGGAAAGTGGGCTTTCCTTGAGAGGCATAGTGTGTTTCCACGTCCACTCCTGAGGCACCCCAGGGTCGCCTCTACCTAAAAGGAACACTACGCTGAGCGCCAAGCTGAAGGCAAGGTCCGGGAATTGCATCCACAGCGCCGGGCAGCCATGCAGCGTTTCCCAGGGAGCCTCACTCAAAGCAGTGGCTAAACGCTAGTGTGCTTTGCAGGACTCCTGGGACGCCCGCGTCCTCACCACGTCTCATGGAAACACAGTGTGTACCGGATGCCACTTCTTAGGCGACCTACCAACATACAGGGGCCTAGGCCCTTCGGATCATCTCTTGGAATGAAGAGTGAAAGGCAAAACACCGCTCTCTTGGTCGCACAGGTGGATTGCCAGTCTTTCGAAAGTCCTCCCGAGCACAGGTCTAGCAGGTCTTAGGTGTACTGCAGGTGGTCCCCGCCGCTGAACCCGAACTGCAATGGGAAAAACCCTCGGCTCGCTGTTCATCCTGGGAACGCCAGCCTGCCCTCGCTCGCCAAGCAGACAGTCGACTTTAGATGCAGCCTGACATACGGACTTGTTGCCCCTGCAACACTGCCTAAGCTTTTGTAAGGGAAAAGGACACTTTGGCCTAACCCAAGGAATTATGTCGGTCACGCCACTCAGCCCAAGCAGAACTCCCTTCGTGCCAAAGTTTTATCAGGGAAGGTCCAGGGGGCTGCGTGAGTCTCTTTTCGTTGCTCAGAAACTACCCGTCCGTGGGCTGTGCCAAGTCTGGCATCGGGACCTAAGGAGGGAAGCGTTATTTTCCCAACGGGAAAGCAGGCCACCTGCGGCCTCCAACTTAAGTGAAAACCAGTGCGGTTGCCCGTCATCTCTACACAGTGGCAAGGCCGACTGAGGGAGAGGCAGCTTTCCTCGATTAACACAGTGTTTCCTACTCGTGGCAGGAGGCCTCCAGCAGCCCTCTTCACATAACGGGAAAAGCAGACCTGTCCCCCAGGCTCAACGTAATGTCCGGGTTTCCATCCACGGGTGGCCGTGTGCAAACGAGTTCCATGACCCCGGCCGGGAAGGTAGGGCATTCAGGCCAGTGTGCCCTTCCTAGGACTCCCGCCGCCTCACCATGTCCCTTGGAAGAACGCTGTGTGCTCAGTGACTCTTCTTGGCCGACTGCGCACCGTGCCGCTACCTGGGTACTCCGGGTCGTCTCTTTGAGTGCACCGTGGAAGGCAAGGCAGTGTTTTCTTCGTTGGATCGATAGACTGACAAGTCTTTCAAATGTGCCCCGACCAGAGTTCTGGAAAGTCCTCGGTGTAATGCCAGTGGCTCTCAGGGCGGACCCTGAGCTGCAGTGAAACAACTCTGTGCTTCGTGTTCCTTCTCGCTTTACACACCTGCCGTCTCTCTCTGCCAAGCAGAAACACGACTTTTAGATGCAGCCTGGAAAATCAACCGTTTCCTCCTGAGCCCTGCTAGTCTTTTGGCAGGTTCAAGGCCACCTAGACCTCCCTAGCGCCTTAAATCGCTTAGGTCAGCCGCACAGTGCAAATCTCCCTGCCTAAATAAAACATTATTCTGAGAAGGTAGCACAGTGCTCCTCGTGCCTCTTTTGGTTCTTCAGAAACGACACGTACGTGGGCTGGGTTCAACTTTGATACTGGGGCCTTATGAGAAACGGAGGAATTCCCTAGTTGAACGAGGAATCCTCGTAGCCTCCAAGGTGCCTACATAGGGCGTTCTGCGAGTCCTTCCTTGCGTGCTGGAATGTGCCTCAAAGGAAAGGGTGCTTTACAGGAAAGACAAAAGGTGTTTCCACTTCCTTGCCTGAGGCATGCCAGAGCCCCCTTTACATACAGGGCGATCTACGCTGATCACCAAGATCAAAACAAAGTCCAGGACGGCAGCCACAGTGCTGGCAGGCAGGCAGCATTTGCCCAGAAGCCTTAGTCATGGCAGTGGCTTAACGCTAGTGGGCCGCTCAGGACTCCTAGGACTCCTGGGTCCTCACCCCCTGGGCGTGGAAAAACACTGTGTACCCAATGCCTCTTCTTAGGCGACCTACCCAAACACAGGTCCCTTAGGCCCCTTCGGATCATTTCTCTGCATGGAGAAGGAAAGGCAACGCTCTGCTCTCTCTTCGGTGCCCATGGAGATTGCCAGGCTTTCAACAGGCCTCCCGAGCACAGGCCTAGCAGGTCTCAGGTGTAATGCAAAAGGTCCCCACTGCTGGACCACTGCTGCAATGACAAAACGCTGTGGTTATTGTTCAGACTGGGAACCCTTACCTGCCGTCTTCTCTCTGCCAAGCAGAAGGCCGACTACAGAGGCAGCCCGACAAACGTACAATTTGCCCCTTGAACGCTACCTCGGGTTTTCTGAGCTACAGGGACCATTTGGCCTATCCCCGGGAATCGTGTCCTTGAAGCCATTCAGCCCATGCCGGAGCCCCTTGGCGCCAAAGTTTTATCAGGGAAGGTCCAGCGTGCTGCTTGAGTCTCTCTTGGTTGGTCAGAAACTACAGGTGCATGTGCTGGGTTCAATTTTGATATTGGTTACCTAGAGCGAAGAGCATTACTTTCCCAGCGGGAGAGCTGAAAGTGCGGCCTCAGAGCGTCCTGAGACACAGTGTGGCTGCTCGTGTTCTCTTCACAAGTAGAATGGCTATGTGAGGGAAAGGGAGCTCTCCTAGAGAAACACTCTGCTTTCTGTACCGTGCAGGAGGCCTCCCGGCGCCCTATATACACAAAGGGAACACTGTGCTGTTCCGCGAGGACCAAAGTAAGGTTCAGGTATTCCCTCCACGAACTGAGGCGTGCAGAGGCTTTCCACGAAACCTTAGGCAAGTAGTGCATGAATGTTCGTGGGCCTTTCCCAGGACCCCCGCTGCCTCAGCAGGTCCCCTGGAAGAACACTGTGTACCGAGTACTCTACTTGGCCCCCTGAGCACCGTGCCGCTACCAAAGCCCTCCGGATCATCTCTTTGCATGCCGAGTGAGAGGCAACACACTCTTTTCTTTGTTGGATAGCTAGATAGCCAAGACATTCAAAAGTGCTCCCCGAACAGAGGTGTAGAAGGTCTTAGGTGTAATGGCCTAGTGTGTCTCTCAGGGCTGCCGCTGAGCAGCAAGGAGAAAGCCGGTGCGTAGTGTTCCTTCTGGGTGTACTTAGCTACCGGCTCGTTCTGGCGAGCAGTCACTCGACGTTAGCTGCAGTCTGGAAAATGGACGGTTTCCCCCTGCACACTGCTAGGCTTTTGGCAGCTGCAGGGACACCTAACTCACTCGACCTAGCCCCTCCAATATTTCGTGCCATTCGCACAGTGCGCCACACCCCGGCTACCAAGTTATTCAGAGGAGGGGCCACAGTCCTCCTTGTGTCCCTTTCGGTGCGGGAGAACCTATGGGTACGTGGGGCCGTGCTCAACTTTGAGATTGGGACCTTCAGAGCACTGTAGTACCTCCCAACTGGAAAGAAGGATGGTTCAACGTGAAAGCTGCCTGAAATACAGTGCTCTGTCAGCCCACGCGTGCCTGCTGGCATGTCTTTGGAAGGAAAGTGGGCTTTCCTTGAGAGGCATAGTGTGTTTCCACGTCCACTCCTGAGGCACCCCAGGGTCGCCTCTACCTAAAAGGAACACTACGCTGAGCGCCAAGCTGAAGGCAAGGTCCGGGAATTGCATCCACAGCGCCGGGCAGCCATGCAGCGTTTCCCAGGGAGCCTCACTCAAAGCAGTGGCTAAACGCTAGTGTGCTTTGCAGGACTCCTGGGACGCCCGCGTCCTCACCACGTCTCATGGAAACACAGTGTGTACCGGATGCCACTTCTTAGGCGACCTACCAACATACAGGGGCCTAGGCCCTTCGGATCATCTCTTGGAATGAAGAGTGAAAGGCAAAACACCGCTCTCTTGGTCGCACAGGTGGATTGCCAGTCTTTCGAAAGTCCTCCCGAGCACAGGTCTAGCAGGTCTTAGGTGTACTGCAGGTGGTCCCCGCCGCTGAACCCGAACTGCAATGGGAAAAACCCTCGGCTCGCTGTTCATCCTGGGAACGCCAGCCTGCCCTCGCTCGCCAAGCAGACAGTCGACTTTAGATGCAGCCTGACATACGGACTTGTTGCCCCTGCAACACTGCCTAAGCTTTTGTAAGGGAAAAGGACACTTTGGCCTAACCCAAGGAATTATGTCGGTCACGCCACTCAGCCCAAGCAGAACTCCCTTCGTGCCAAAGTTTTATCAGGGAAGGTCCAGGGGGCTGCGTGAGTCTCTTTTCGTTGCTCAGAAACTACCCGTCCGTGGGCTGTGCCAAGTCTGGCATCGGGACCTAAGGAGGGAAGCGTTATTTTCCCAACGGGAAAGCAGGCCACCTGCGGCCTCCAACTTAAGTGAAAACCAGTGCGGTTGCCCGTCATCTCTACACAGTGGCAAGGCCGACTGAGGGAGAGGCAGCTTTCCTCGATTAACACAGTGTTTCCTACTCGTGGCAGGAGGCCTCCAGCAGCCCTCTTCACATAACGGGAAAAGCAGACCTGTCCCCCAGGCTCAACGTAATGTCCGGGTTTCCATCCACGGGTGGCCGTGTGCAAACGAGTTCCATGACCCCGGCCGGGAAGGTAGGGCATTCAGGCCAGTGTGCCCTTCCTAGGACTCCCGCCGCCTCACCATGTCCCTTGGAAGAACGCTGTGTGCTCAGTGACTCTTCTTGGCCGACTGCGCACCGTGCCGCTACCTGGGTACTCCGGGTCGTCTCTTTGAGTGCACCGTGGAAGGCAAGGCAGTGTTTTCTTCGTTGGATCGATAGACTGACAAGTCTTTCAAATGTGCCCCGACCAGAGTTCTGGAAAGTCCTCGGTGTAATGCCAGTGGCTCTCAGGGCGGACCCTGAGCTGCAGTGAAACAACTCTGTGCTTCGTGTTCCTTCTCGCTTTACACACCTGCCGTCTCTCTCTGCCAAGCAGAAACACGACTTTTAGATGCAGCCTGGAAAATCAACCGTTTCCTCCTGAGCCCTGCTAGTCTTTTGGCAGGTTCAAGGCCACCTAGACCTCCCTAGCGCCTTAAATCGCTTAGGTCAGCCGCACAGTGCAAATCTCCCTGCCTAAATAAAACATTATTCTGAGAAGGTAGCACAGTGCTCCTCGTGCCTCTTTTGGTTCTTCAGAAACGACACGTACGTGGGCTGGGTTCAACTTTGATACTGGGGCCTTATGAGAAACGGAGGAATTCCCTAGTTGAACGAGGAATCCTCGTAGCCTCCAAGGTGCCTACATAGGGCGTTCTGCGAGTCCTTCCTTGCGTGCTGGAATGTGCCTCAAAGGAAAGGGTGCTTTACAGGAAAGACAAAAGGTGTTTCCACTTCCTTGCCTGAGGCATGCCAGAGCCCCCTTTACATACAGGGCGATCTACGCTGATCACCAAGATCAAAACAAAGTCCAGGACGGCAGCCACAGTGCTGGCAGGCAGGCAGCATTTGCCCAGAAGCCTTAGTCATGGCAGTGGCTTAACGCTAGTGTGCCGCTCAGGACTCCTAGGACTCCTGGGTCCTCACCCCCTGGGCGTGGAAAAACACTGTGTACCCAATGCCTCTTCTTAGGCGACCTACCCAAACACAGGTCCCTTAGGCCCCTTCGGATCATTTCTCTGCATGGAGAAGGAAAGGCAACGCTCTGCTCTCTCTTCGGTGCCCATGGAGATTGCCAGGCTTTCAACAGGCCTCCCGAGCACAGGCCTAGCAGGTCTCAGGTGTAATGCAAAAGGTCCCCACTGCTGGACCACTGCTGCAATGACAAAACGCTGTGGTTATTGTTCAGACTGGGAACCCTTACCTGCCGTCTTCTCTCTGCCAAGCAGAAGGCCGACTACAGAGGCAGCCCGACAAACGTACAATTTGCCCCTTGAACGCTACCTCGGGTTTTCTGAGCTACAGGGACCATTTGGCCTATCCCCGGGAATCGTGTCCTTGAAGCCATTCAGCCCATGCCGGAGCCCCTTGGCGCCAAAGTTTTATCAGGGAAGGTCCAGCGTGCTGCTTGAGTCTCTCTTGGTTGGTCAGAAACTACAGGTGCATGTGCTGGGTTCAATTTTGATATTGGTTACCTAGAGCGAAGAGCATTACTTTCCCAGCGGGAGAGCTGAAAGTGCGGCCTCAGAGCGTCCTGAGACACAGTGTGGTTGCTCGTGTTCTCTTCACAAGTAGAATGGCTATGTGAGGGAAAGGGAGCTCTCCTAGAGAAACACTCTGCTTTCTGTACCGTGCAGGAGGCCTCCCGGCGCCCTATATACACAAAGGGAACACTGTGCTGTTCCGCGAGGACCAAAGTAAGGTTCAGGTATTCCCTCCACGAACTGAGGCGTGCAGAGGCTTTCCACGAAACCTTAGGCAAGTAGTGCATGAATGTTCGTGGGCCTTTCCCAGGACCCCCGCTGCCTCAGCAGGTCCCCTGGAAGAACACTGTGTACCGAGTACTCTACTTGGCCCCCTGAGCACCGTGCCGCTACCAAAGCCCTCCGGATCATCTCTTTGCATGCCGAGTGAGAGGCAACACACTCTTTTCTTTGTTGGATAGCTAGATAGCCAAGACATTCAAAAGTGCTCCCCGAACAGAGGTGTAGAAGGTCTTAGGTGTAATGGCCTAGTGTGTCTCTCAGGGCTGCCGCTGAGCAGCAAGGAGAAAGCCGGTGCGTAGTGTTCCTTCTGGGTGTACTTAGCTACCGGCTCGTTCTGGCGAGCAGTCACTCGACGTTAGCTGCAGTCTGGAAAATGGACGGTTTCCCCCTGCACACTGCTAGGCTTTTGGCAGCTGCAGGGACACCTAACTCACTCGACCTAGCCCCTCCAATATTTCGTGCCATTCGCACAGTGCGCCACACCCCGGCTACCAAGTTATTCAGAGGAGGGGCCACAGTCCTCCTTGTGTCCCTTTCGGTGCGGGAGAACCTATGGGTACGTGGGGCCGTGCTCAACTTTGAGATTGGGACCTTCAGAGCACTGTAGTACCTCCCAACTGGAAAGAAGGATGGTTCAACGTGAAAGCTGCCTGAAATACAGTGCTCTGTCAGCCCACGCGTGCCTGCTGGCATGTCTTTGGAAGGAAAGTGGGCTTTCCTTGAGAGGCATAGTGTGTTTCCACGTCCACTCCTGAGGCACCCCAGGGTCGCCTCTACCTAAAAGGAACACTACGCTGAGCGCCAAGCTGAAGGCAAGGTCCGGGAATTGCATCCACAGCGCCGGGCAGCCATGCAGCGTTTCCCAGGGAGCCTCACTCAAAGCAGTGGCTAAACGCTAGTGTGCTTTGCAGGACTCCTGGGACGCCCGCGTCCTCACCACGTCTCATGGAAACACAGTGTGTACCGGATGCCACTTCTTAGGCGACCTACCAACATACAGGGGCCTAGGCCCTTCGGATCATCTCTTGGAATGAAGAGTGAAAGGCAAAACACCGCTCTCTTGGTCGCACAGGTGGATTGCCAGTCTTTCGAAAGTCCTCCCGAGCACAGGTCTAGCAGGTCTTAGGTGTACTGCAGGTGGTCCCCGCCGCTGAACCCGAACTGCAATGGGAAAAACCCTCGGCTCGCTGTTCATCCTGGGAACGCCAGCCTGCCCTCGCTCGCCAAGCAGACAGTCGACTTTAGATGCAGCCTGACATACGGACTTGTTGCCCCTGCAACACTGCCTAAGCTTTTGTAAGGGAAAAGGACACTTTGGCCTAACCCAAGGAATTATGTCGGTCACGCCACTCAGCCCAAGCAGAACTCCCTTCGTGCCAAAGTTTTATCAGGGAAGGTCCAGGGGGCTGCGTGAGTCTCTTTTCGTTGCTCAGAAACTACCCGTCCGTGGGCTGTGCCAAGTCTGGCATCGGGACCTAAGGAGGGAAGCGTTATTTTCCCAACGGGAAAGCAGGCCACCTGCGGCCTCCAACTTAAGTGAAAACCAGTGCGGTTGCCCGTCATCTCTACACAGTGGCAAGGCCGACTGAGGGAGAGGCAGCTTTCCTCGATTAACACAGTGTTTCCTACTCGTGGCAGGAGGCCTCCAGCAGCCCTCTTCACATAACGGGAAAAGCAGACCTGTCCCCCAGGCTCAACGTAATGTCCGGGTTTCCATCCACGGGTGGCCGTGTGCAAACGAGTTCCATGACCCCGGCCGGGAAGGTAGGGCATTCAGGCCAGTGTGCCCTTCCTAGGACTCCCGCCGCCTCACCATGTCCCTTGGAAGAACGCTGTGTGCTCAGTGACTCTTCTTGGCCGACTGCGCACCGTGCCGCTACCTGGGTACTCCGGGTCGTCTCTTTGAGTGCACCGTGGAAGGCAAGGCAGTGTTTTCTTCGTTGGATCGATAGACTGACAAGTCTTTCAAATGTGCCCCGACCAGAGTTCTGGAAAGTCCTCGGTGTAATGCCAGTGGCTCTCAGGGCGGACCCTGAGCTGCAGTGAAACAACTCTGTGCTTCGTGTTCCTTCTCGCTTTACACACCTGCCGTCTCTCTCTGCCAAGCAGAAACACGACTTTTAGATGCAGCCTGGAAAATCAACCGTTTCCTCCTGAGCCCTGCTAGTCTTTTGGCAGGTTCAAGGCCACCTAGACCTCCCTAGCGCCTTAAATCGCTTAGGTCAGCCGCACAGTGCAAATCTCCCTGCCTAAATAAAACATTATTCTGAGAAGGTAGCACAGTGCTCCTCGTGCCTCTTTTGGTTCTTCAGAAACGACACGTACGTGGGCTGGGTTCAACTTTGATACTGGGGCCTTATGAGAAACGGAGGAATTCCCTAGTTGAACGAGGAATCCTCGTAGCCTCCAAGGTGCCTACATAGGGCGTTCTGCGAGTCCTTCCTTGCGTGCTGGAATGTGCCTCAAAGGAAAGGGTGCTTTACAGGAAAGACAAAAGGTGTTTCCACTTCCTTGCCTGAGGCATGCCAGAGCCCCCTTTACATACAGGGCGATCTACGCTGATCACCAAGATCAAAACAAAGTCCAGGACGGCAGCCACAGTGCTGGCAGGCAGGCAGCATTTGCCCAGAAGCCTTAGTCATGGCAGTGGCTTAACGCTAGTGTGCCGCTCAGGACTCCTAGGACTCCTGGGTCCTCACCCCCTGGGCGTGGAAAAACACTGTGTACCCAATGCCTCTTCTTAGGCGACCTACCCAAACACAGGTCCCTTAGGCCCCTTCGGATCATTTCTCTGCATGGAGAAGGAAAGGCAACGCTCTGCTCTCTCTTCGGTGCCCATGGAGATTGCCAGGCTTTCAACAGGCCTCCCGAGCACAGGCCTAGCAGGTCTCAGGTGTAATGCAAAAGGTCCCCACTGCTGGACCACTGCTGCAATGACAAAACGCTGTGGTTATTGTTCAGACTGGGAACCCTTACCTGCCGTCTTCTCTCTGCCAAGCAGAAGGCCGACTACAGAGGCAGCCCGACAAACGTACAATTTGCCCCTTGAACGCTACCTCGGGTTTTCTGAGCTACAGGGACCATTTGGCCTATCCCCGGGAATCGTGTCCTTGAAGCCATTCAGCCCATGCCGGAGCCCCTTGGCGCCAAAGTTTTATCAGGGAAGGTCCAGCGTGCTGCTTGAGTCTCTCTTGGTTGGTCAGAAACTACAGGTGCATGTGCTGGGTTCAATTTTGATATTGGTTACCTAGAGCGAAGAGCATTACTTTCCCAGCGGGAGAGCTGAAAGTGCGGCCTCAGAGCGTCCTGAGACACAGTGTGGTTGCTCGTGTTCTCTTCACAAGTAGAATGGCTATGTGAGGGAAAGGGAGCTCTCCTAGAGAAACACTCTGCTTTCTGTACCGTGCAGGAGGCCTCCCGGCGCCCTATATACACAAAGGGAACACTGTGCTGTTCCGCGAGGACCAAAGTAAGGTTCAGGTATTCCCTCCACGAACTGAGGCGTGCAGAGGCTTTCCACGAAACCTTAGGCAAGTAGTGCATGAATGTTCGTGGGCCTTTCCCAGGACCCCCGCTGCCTCAGCAGGTCCCCTGGAAGAACACTGTGTACCGAGTACTCTACTTGGCCCCCTGAGCACCGTGCCGCTACCAAAGCCCTCCGGATCATCTCTTTGCATGCCGAGTGAGAGGCAACACACTCTTTTCTTTGTTGGATAGCTAGATAGCCAAGACATTCAAAAGTGCTCCCCGAACAGAGGTGTAGAAGGTCTTAGGTGTAATGGCCTAGTGTGTCTCTCAGGGCTGCCGCTGAGCAGCAAGGAGAAAGCCGGTGCGTAGTGTTCCTTCTGGGTGTACTTAGCTACCGGCTCGTTCTGGCGAGCAGTCACTCGACGTTAGCTGCAGTCTGGAAAATGGACGGTTTCCCCCTGCACACTGCTAGGCTTTTGGCAGCTGCAGGGACACCTAACTCACTCGACCTAGCCCCTCCAATATTTCGTGCCATTCGCACAGTGCGCCACACCCCGGCTACCAAGTTATTCAGAGGAGGGGCCACAGTCCTCCTTGTGTCCCTTTCGGTGCGGGAGAACCTATGGGTACGTGGGGCCGTGCTCAACTTTGAGATTGGGACCTTCAGAGCACTGTAGTACCTCCCAACTGGAAAGAAGGATGGTTCAACGTGAAAGCTGCCTGAAATACAGTGCTCTGTCAGCCCACGCGTGCCTGCTGGCATGTCTTTGGAAGGAAAGTGGGCTTTCCTTGAGAGGCATAGTGTGTTTCCACGTCCACTCCTGAGGCACCCCAGGGTCGCCTCTACCTAAAAGGAACACTACGCTGAGCGCCAAGCTGAAGGCAAGGTCCGGGAATTGCATCCACAGCGCCGGGCAGCCATGCAGCGTTTCCCAGGGAGCCTCACTCAAAGCAGTGGCTAAACGCTAGTGTGCTTTGCAGGACTCCTGGGACGCCCGCGTCCTCACCACGTCTCATGGAAACACAGTGTGTACCGGATGCCACTTCTTAGGCGACCTACCAACATACAGGGGCCTAGGCCCTTCGGATCATCTCTTGGAATGAAGAGTGAAAGGCAAAACACCGCTCTCTTGGTCGCACAGGTGGATTGCCAGTCTTTCGAAAGTCCTCCCGAGCACAGGTCTAGCAGGTCTTAGGTGTACTGCAGGTGGTCCCCGCCGCTGAACCCGAACTGCAATGGGAAAAACCCTCGGCTCGCTGTTCATCCTGGGAACGCCAGCCTGCCCTCGCTCGCCAAGCAGACAGTCGACTTTAGATGCAGCCTGACATACGGACTTGTTGCCCCTGCAACACTGCCTAAGCTTTTGTAAGGGATAAGGGAAAAGGACACTTTGGCCTAACCCAAGGAATTATGTCGGTCACGCCACTCAGCCCAAGCAGACTCCCTTCGTGCCAAAGTTTTATCAGGGAAGGTCAGGGGGCTGCGTGAGTCTCTTTTCGTTGCTCAGAAACTACCCGTCCGTGGGCTGTGCCAAGTCTGGCATCGGGACCTAAGGAGGGAAGCGTTATTTTCCCAACGGGAAAGCAGGCCACCTGCGGCCTCCAACTTAAGTGAAAACCAGTGCGGTTGCCCGTCATCTCTACACAGTGGCAAGGCCGACTGAGGGAGAGGCAGCTTTCCTCGATTAACACAGTGTTTCCTACTCGTGGCAGGAGGCCTCCAGCAGCCCTCTTCACATAACGGGAAAAGCAGACCTGTCCCCCAGGCTCAACGTAATGTCCGGGTTTCCATCCACGGGTGGCCGTGTGCAAACGATTCCATGACCCCGGCCGGGAAGGTAGGGCATTCAGGCAGTGTGCCCTTCCTAGGACTCCCGCCGCCTCACCATGTCCCTTGGAAGAACGCCGTGTGCTCAGTGACTCTTCTTGGCCGACTGCGCACCGTGCCGCTACCTGGGTACTCCGGGTCGTCTCTTTGAGTGCACCGTGGAAGGCAAGGCAGTGTTTCTTCGTTGGATCGATAGACTGACAAGTCTTTCAAATGTGCCCCGACCAGAGTTCTGGAAAGTCCTCGGTGTAATGCCAGTGGCTCTCAGGGCGGACCCTGAGCTGCAGTGAAACAACTCTGATGCTTCGTGTTCCTTCTCGCTTTACACACCTGCCGTCTCTCTCTGCCAAGCAGAAACACGACTTTTAGATGCAGCCTGGAAAATCAACCGTTTCCTCCTGAGCCCTGCTAGTCTTTTGGCAGGTTCAAGGCCACCTAGACCTCCCTAGCGCCTAAATCGCTTAGGTCAGCCGCACAGTGCAAATCTCCCTGCCTAAATAAAACATTATTCTGAGAAGGTAGCACAGTGCTCCTCGTGCCTCTTTTGGTTCTTCAGAAACGACACGTACGTGGGCTGGGTTCAACTTTGATACTGGGGCCTTATGAGAAACGGAGGAATTCCCTAGTTGAACGAGGAATCCTCGTAGCCTCCAAGGTGCCTACATAGGGCGTTCTGCGAGTCCTTCCTTGCGTGCTGGAATGTGCCTCAAAGGAAAGGGTGCTTTACAGGAAAGACAAAAGGTGTTTCCACTTCCTTGCCTGAGGCATGCCAGAGCCCCCTTTACATACAGGGCGATCTACGCTGATCACCAAGATCAAAACAAAGTCCAGGACGGCAGCCACAGTGCTGGCAGGCAGGCAGCATTTGCCCCAGAAGCCTTAGTCATGGCAGTGGCTTAACGCTAGTGTGCCGCTCAGGACTCCTAGGACTCCTGGGTCCTCACCCCTGGGCGTGGAAAACACTGTGTACCCAATGCCTCTTCTTAGGCGACCTACCCAAACACAGGTCCCTTAGGCCCCTTCGGATCATTTCTCTGCATGAGAAGAGAAAGGCAACGCTCTGCTCTCTCTTCGGTGCCCATGGAGATTGCCAGGCTTTCAACAGGCCTCCCGAGCACAGGCCTAGCAGGTCTCAGGTGTAATGCAAAAGGTCCCCACTGCTGGACCACTGCTGCAATGACAAAACGCTGTGGTTATTGTTCAGACCTGGGAACCCTTACCTGCCGTCTTCTCTCTGCCAAGCAGAAGGCCGACTACAGAGGCAGCCCGACAAACGTACAATTTGCCCCTTGAACGCTACCTCGGGTTTTCTGAGCTACAGGGACCATTTGGCCTATCCCCGGGATCGTGTCCTTGAAGCCATTCAGCCCATGCCGGAGCCCCTTGGCGCCAAAGTTTTATCAGGAAGGTCCAGCGTGCTGCTTGAGTCTCTCTTGGTTGGTCAGAAACTACAGGTGCATGTGCTGGGTTCAATTTTGATATTGGTTACCTAGAGCGAAGAGCATTACTTTCCCAGCGGGAGAGCTGAAAGTGCGGCCTCAGAGCGTCCTGAGACACTGTGGTTGCTCGTGTTCTCTTCACAAGTAGAATGGCTATGTGAGGGAAAGGGAGCTCTCCTAGAGAAACACTCTGCTTTCTGTACCGTGCAGGAGGCCTCCCGGCGCCCTATATACACAAAGGGAACACTGTGCTGTTCCGCGAGGACCAAAGTAAGGTTCAGGTATTCCCTCCACGAACTGAGGCGTGCAGAGGCTTTCCACGAAACCTTAGGCAAGTAGTGCATGAATGTTCGTGGGCCTTTCCCAGGACCCCGCTGCCTCAGCAGGTCCCCTGGAAGAACACTGTGTACCGAGTACTCTACTTGGCCCCCTGAGCACCGTGCCGCTACCAAAGCCCTCCGGATCATCTCTTTGCATGCCGAGTGAGAGGCAACACACTCTTTTCTTTGTTGGATAGCTAGATAGCCAAGACATTCAAAAGTGCTCCCCGAACAGAGGTGTAGAAGGTCTTAGGTGTAATGGCCTAGTGTGTCTCTCAGGGCTGCCGCTGAGCAGCAAGGAGAAAGCCGGTGCGTAGTGTTCCTTCTGGGTGTACTTAGCTACCGGCTCGTTCTGGCGAGCAGTCACTCGACGTTAGCTGCAGTCTGGAAAATGGACGGTTTCCCCCTGCACACTGCTAGGCTTTTGGCAGCTGCAGGGACACCTAACTCACTCGACCTAGCCCCTCCAATATTTCGTGCCATTCGCACAGTGCGCCACACCCGGCTACCAGTTATTCAGAGGAGGGGCCACAGTCCTCCTTGTGTCCCTTTCGGTGCGGGAGAACCTATGGGTACGTGGGGCCGTGCTCAACTTTGAGATTGGGACCTTCAGAGCACTGTAGTACCTCCCAACTGGAAAGAAGGATGGTTCAACGTGAAAGCTGCCTGAAATACAGTGCTCTGTCAGCCCACGCGTGCTGCTGGCATGTCTTTGGAAGGAAAGTGGGCTTTCCTTGAGAGGCATAGTGTGTTTCCACGTCCACTCCTGAGGCACCCCAGGGTCGCCTCTACCTAAAAGGAACACTACGCTGAGCGCCAAGCTGAAGGCAAGGTCCGGGAATTGCATCCACAGCGCCGGGCAGCCATGCAGCGTTTCCCAGGGAGCCTCACTCAAAGCAGTGGCTAAACGCTAGTGTGCTTTGCAGGACTCCTGGGACGCCCGCGTCCTCACCACGTCTCATGGAAACACAGTGTGTACCGGATGCCACTTCTTAGGCGACCTACCAACATACAGGGGCCTAGGCCCTTCGGATCATCTCTTGGAATGAAGAGTGAAAGGCAAAACACCGCTCTCTTGGTCGCACAGGTGGATTGCCAGTCTTTCGAAAGTCCTCCCGAGCACAGGTCTAGCAGGTCTTAGGTGTACTGCAGGTGGTCCCCGCCGCTGAACCCGAACTGCAATGGGAAAAACCCTCGGCTCGCTGTTCATCCTGGGAACGCCAGCCTGCCCTCGCTCGCCAAGCAGACAGTCGACTTTAGATGCAGCCTGACATACGGACTTGTTGCCCCTGCAACACTGCCTAAGCTTTTGTAAGGGAAAAGGACACTTTGGCCTAACCCAAGGAATTATGTCGGTCACGCCACTCAGCCCAAGCAGAACTCCCTTCGTGCCAAAGTTTTATCAGGGAAGGTCCAGGGGGCTGCGTGAGTCTCTTTTCGTTGCTCAGAAACTACCCGTCCGTGGGCTGTGCCAAGTCTGGCATCGGGACCTAAGGAGGGAAGCGTTATTTTCCCAACGGGAAAGCAGGCCACCTGCGGCCTCCAACTTAAGTGAAAACCAGTGCGGTTGCCCGTCATCTCTACACAGTGGCAAGGCCGACTGAGGGAGAGGCAGCTTTCCTCGATTAACACAGTGTTTCCTACTCGTGGCAGGAGGCCTCCAGCAGCCCTCTTCACATAACGGGAAAAGCAGACCTGTCCCCCAGGCTCAACGTAATGTCCGGGTTTCCATCCACGGGTGGCCGTGTGCAAACGATTTCCATGACCCCGGCCGGGAAGGTAGGGCATTCAGGCCAGTGTGCCCTTCCTAGGACTCCCGCCGCCTCACCATGTCCCTTGGAAGAACGCTGTGTGCTCAGTGACTCTTCTTGGCCGACTGCGCACCGTGCCGCTACCTGGGTACTCCGGGTCGTCTCTTTGAGTGCACCGTGGAAGGCAAGGCAGTGTTTTCTTCGTTGGATCGATAGACTGACAAGTCTTTCAAATGTGCCCCGACCAGAGTTCTGGAAAGTCTCGGTGTAATGCCAGTGGCTCTCAGGCGGACCCTGAGCTGCAGTGAAACAACTCTGTGCTTCGTGTTCCTTCTCGCTTTACACACCTGCCGTCTCTCTCTGCCAAGCAGAAACACGACTTTTAGATGCAGCCTGGAAAATCAACCGTTTCCTCCTGAGCCCTGCTAGTCTTTTGGCAGGTTCAAGGCCACCTAGACCTCCCTAGCGCCTTAAATCGCTTAGGTCAGCCGCACAGTGCAAATCTCCCTGCCTAAATAAAACATTATTCTGAGAAGGTAGCACAGTGCTCCTCGTGCCTCTTTGGTTCTTCAGAAACGACACGTACGTGGGCTGGGTTCAACTTTGATACTGGGGCCTTATGAGAAACGGAGGAATTCCCTAGTTGAACGAGGAATCCTCGTAGCCTCCAAGGTGCCTACATAGGGCGTTCTGCGAGTCCTTCCTTGCGTGCTGGAATGTGCCTCAAAGGAAAGGGTGCTTTACAGGAAAGACAAAAGGTGTTTCCACTTCCTTGCCTGAGGCATGCCAGAGCCCCCTTTACATACAGGGCGATCTACGCTGATCACCGAGATCAAAACAAAGTCCAGGACGGCAGCCACAGTGCTGGCAGGCAGGCAGCATTTGCCCAGAAGCCTTAGTCATGGCAGTGGCTTAACGCTAGTGTGCCGCTCAGGACTCCTAGGACTCCTGGGTCCTCACCCCCTGGGCGTGGAAAAACACTGTGTACCCAATGCCTCTTCTTAGGCGAACCTACCCAAACACAGGTCCTTAGGCCCCTTCGGATCATTTCTCTGCATGGAGAAGGAAAGGCAACGCTCTGCTCTCTCTTCGGTGCCCATGGAGATTGCCAGGCTTTCAACAGGCCTCCCGAGCACAGGCCTAGCAGGTCTCAGGTGTAATGCAAAAGGTCCCACTGCTGGACCACTGCTGCAATGACAAAACGCTGTGGTTATTGTTCAGACTGGGAACCCTTACCTGCCGTCTTCTCTCTGCAAGCAGAAGGCCGACTACAGAGGCAGCCCGACAAACGTACAATTTGCCCCTTGAACGCTACCTCGGGTTTTCTGAGCTACAGGGACCATTTGGCCTATCCCCGGGAATCGTGTCCTTGAAGCCATTCAGCCCATGCCGGAGCCCCTTGGCGCCAAGTTTTATCAGGGAAGGTCCAGCGTGCTGCTTGAGTCTCTCTTGGTTGGTCAGAAACTACAGGTGCATGTGCTGGGTTCAATTTTGATATTGGTTACCTAGAGCGAAGAGCATTACTTTCCCAGCGGGAGAGCTGAAAGTGCGGCCTCAGAGCGTCCTGAGACACAGTGTGGTTGCTCGTGTTCTCTTCACAAGTAGAATGGCTATGTGAGGGAAAGGGAGCTCTCCTAGAGAAACACTCTGCTTTCTGTACCGTGCAGGAGGCCTCCCGGCGCCCTATATACACAAAGGGAACACTGTGCTGTTCCGCGAGGACCAAAGTAAGGTTCAGGTATTCCCTCCACGAACTGAGGCGTGCAGAGGCTTTCCACGAAACCTTAGGCAAGTAGTGCATGAATGTTCGTGGGCCTTTCCAGGACCCCCGCTGCCTCAGCAGGTCCCCTGGAAGAACACTGTGTACCGAGTACTCTACTTGGCCCCCTGAGCACCGTGCCGCTACCAAAGCCCTCCGGATCATCTCTTTGCATGCCGAGTGAGAGGCAACACACTCTTTTCTTTGTTGGATAGCTAGATAGCCAAGACATTCAAAAGTGCTCCCCGAACAGAGGTGTAGAAGGTCTTAGGTGTAATGGCCTAGTGTGTCTCTCAGGGCTGCCGCTGAGCAGCAAGGAGAAAGCCGGTGCGTAGTGTTCCTTCTGGGTGTACTTAGCTACCGGCTCGTTCTGGCGAGCAGTCACTCGACGTTAGCTGCAGTCTGGAAAATGGACGGTTTCCCCCTGCACACTGCTAGGCTTTTGGCAGCTGCAGGGACACCTAACTCACTCGACCTAGCCCCTCCAATATTTCGTGCCATTCGCACAGTGCGCCACACCCCGGCTACCAAGTTATTCAGAGGAGGGGCCACAGTCCTCCTTGTGTCCCTTTCGGTGCGGGAGAACCTATGGGTACGTGGGGCCGTGCTCAACTTTGAGATTGGGACCTTCAGAGCACTGTAGTACCTCCCAACTGGAAAGAAGGATGGTTCAACGTGAAAGCTGCCTGAAATACAGTGCTCTGTCAGCCCACGCGTGCCTGCTGGCATGTCTTTGGAAGGAAAGTGGGCTTTCCTTGAGAGGCATAGTGTGTTTCCACGTCCACTCCTGAGGCACCCAGGGTCGCCTCTACCTAAAGGAACACTACGCTGAGCGCCAAGCTGAAGGCAAGGTCCGGGAATTGCATCCACAGCGCCGGGCAGCCATGCAGCGTTTCCCAGGGAGCCTCACTCAAAGCAGTGGCTAAACGCTAGTGTGCTTTGCAGGACTCCTGGACGCCCGCGTCCTCACCACGTCTCATGGAAACACAGTGTGTACCGGATGCCACTTCTTAGGCGACCTACCAACATACAGGGGCCTAGGCCCCTTCGGATCATCTCTTGGAATGAAGAGTGAAAGGCAAAACACCGCTCTCTTGTCGCACAGGTGGATTGCCAGTCTTTCGAAAGTCCTCCCGAGCACAGGTCTAGCAGGTCTTAGGTGTACTGCAGGTGGTCCCCGCCGCTGAACCCGAACTGCAATGGGAAAAACCCTCGGCTCGCTGTTCATCCTGGGAACGCCAGCCTGCCCTCGCTCGCCAAGCAGACAGTCGACTTTAGATGCAGCCTGACATACGGAACTTGTTGCCCCTGCAACACTGCCTAAGCTTTTGTAAGGGAAAAGGACACTTTGGCCTAACCCAAGGAATTATGTCGGTCACGCCACTCAGCCCAAGCAGAACTCCCTTCGTGCCAAAGTTTTATCAGGGAAGGTCCAGGGGGCTGCGTGAGTCTCTTTCGTTGCTCAGAAACTACCCGTCCGTGGGCTGTGCCAAGTCTGGCATCGGGACCTAAGGAGGGAAGCGTTATTTTCCCAACGGGAAAGCAGGCCACCTGCGGCCTCCAACTTAAGTGAAAACCAGTGCGGTTGCCCGTCATCTCTACACAGTGGCAAGGCCGACTGAGGGAGAGGCAGCTTTCCTCGATTAACACAGTGTTTCCTACTCGTGGCAGGAGGCCTCCAGCAGCCCTCTTCACATAACGGGAAAAGCAGACCTGTCCCCCAGGCTCAACGTAATGTCCGGGTTTCCATCCACGGGTGGCCGTGTGCAAACGATTTCCATGACCCCGGCCGGGAAGGTAGGGCATTCAGGCCAGTGTGCCCTTCCTAGGACTCCCGCCGCCTCACCATGTCCCTTGGAAGAACGCTGTGTGCTCAGTGACTCTTCTTGGCCGACTGCGCACCGTGCCGCTACCTGGGTACTCCGGGTCGTCTCTTTGAGTGCACCGTGGAAGGCAAGGCAGTGTTTTCTTCGTTGGATCGATAGACTGACAAGTCTTTCAAATGTGCCCCGACCAGAGTTCTGGAAAGTCCTCGGTGTAATGCCAGTGGCTCTCAGGGCGGACCCTGAGCTGCAGTGAAACAACTCTGTGCTTCGTGTTCCTTCTCGCTTTACACACCTGCCGTCTCTCTCTGCCAAGCAGAAACACGACTTTTAGATGCAGCCTGGAAAATCAACCGTTTCCTCCTGAGCCCTGCTAGTCTTTTGGCAGGTTCAAGGCCACCTAGACCTCCCTAGCGCCTTAAATCGCTTAGGTCAGCCGCACAGTGCAAATCTCCCTGCCTAAATAAAACATTATTCTGAGAAGGTAGCACAGTGCTCCTCGTGCCTCTTTTGGTTCTTCAGAAACGACACGTACGTGGGCTGGGTTCAACTTTGATACTGGGGCCTTATGAGAAACGGAGGAATTCCCTAGTTGAACGAGGAATCCTCGTAGCCCTCCAAGGTGCCTACATAGGGCGTTCTGCGAGTCCTTCCTTGCGTGCTGGGAATGTGCCTCAAAGGAAAGGGTGCTTTACAGGAAAGACAAAAGGTGTTTCCACTTCCTTGCCTGAGGCATGCCAGAGCCCCTTTACATACAGGGCGATCTACGCTGATCACCGAGATCAAAACAAAGTCCAGGACGGCAGCCACAGTGCTGGCAGGCAGGCAGCATTTGCCCAGAAGCCTTAGTCATGGCAGTGGCTTAACGCTAGTGTGCCGCTCAGGACTCCTAGGACTCCTGGGTCCTCACCCCTGGGCGTGGAAAAACACTGTGTACCCAATGCCTCTTCTTAGGCGACCTACCCAAACACAGGTCCCTTAGGCCCCTTCGGATCATTTCTCTGCATGGAGAAGGAAAGGCAACGCTCTGCTCTCTCTTCGGTGCCCATGGAGATTGCCAGGCTTTCAACAGGCCTCCCGAGCACAGGCCTAGCAGGTCTCAGGTGTAATGCAAAAGGTCCCCACTGCTGGACCACTGCTGCAATGACAAAACGCTGTGGTTATTGTTCAGACTGGAACCCTTACCTGCCGTCTTCTCTCTGCCAAGCAGAAGGCCGACTACAGAGCAGCCCGACAAACGTACAATTTGCCCCTTGAACGCTACCTCGGGTTTTCTGAGCTACAGGGACCATTTGGCCTATCCCCGGGAATCGTGTCCTTGAAGCCATTCAGCCCATGCCGGAGCCCCTTGGCGCCAAAGTTTTATCAGGGAAGGTCCAGCGTGCTGCTTGAGTCTCTCTTGGTTGGTCAGAAACTACAGGTGCATGTGCTGGGTTCAATTTTGATATTGGTTACCTAGAGCGAAGAGCATTACTTTCCCAGCGGGAGAGCTGAAAGTGCGGCCTCAGAGCGTCCTGAGACACAGTGTGGTTGCTCGTGTTCTCTTCACAAGTAGAATGGCTATGTGAGGGAAAGGAGCTCTCCTAGAGAAACACTCTGCTTTCTGTACCGTGCAGGAGGCCTCCCGGCGCCCTATATACACAAAGGGAACACTGTGCTGTTCCGCGAGGACCAAAGTAAGGTTCAGGTATTCCCTCCACGAACTGAGGCGTGCAGAGGCTTTCCACGAAACCTTAGGCAAGTAGTGCATGAATGTTCGTGGGCCTTTCCCAGGACCCCCGCTGCCTCAGCAGGTCCCCTGGAAGAACACTGTGTACCGAGTACTCTACTTGGCCCCCTGAGCACCGTGCCGCTACCAAAGCCCTCCGGATCATCTCTTTGCATGCCGAGTGAGAGGCAACACACTCTTTTCTTTGTTGGATAGCTAGATAGCCAAGACATTCAAAAGTGCTCCCCGAACAGAGGTGTAGAAGGTCTTAGGTGTAATGGCCTAGTGTGTCTCTCAGGGCTGCCGCTGAGCAGCAAGGAGAAAGCCGGTGCGTAGTGTTCCTTCTGGGTGTACTTAGCTACCGGCTCGTTCTGGCGAGCAGTCACTCGACGTTAGCTGCAGTCTGGAAAATGGACGGTTTCCCCCTGCACACTGCTAGGCTTTTGGCAGCTGCAGGGACACCTAACTCACTCGACCTAGCCCCTCCAATATTTCGTGCCATTCGCACAGTGCGCCACACCCCGGCTACCAAGTTATTCAGAGGAGGGGCCACAGTCCTCCTTGTGTCCCTTTCGGTGCGGGAGAACCTATGGG